>NC_092806.1:129785622-129962550 GCF_040954645.1 Diabrotica undecimpunctata
AAAATGTCAAACATAAAATTCATGGAATATGATACTGTGATTATTTTTATTCAATTGAGCCTTATGATGAAGTATCTGCAACCATTTTTGGAAGCATAGCCTTTTTATCGCAGGCTACAGACGGAGCGCTGGATGCCGTACAGTGCCATACGTGTTTATTTTTTTATATTTTATAAAAAAAATTGTATTAACTCCAATTAAAATTAAAGTATTTGTTTGTTTACATAGCGTGTAGGAGCCTCTTTCAGTAGAGATTTCCTTTTCTTTATGTTACTAATTTATTGTGAATAGTTAAAAAGTATGTAAGTTAAAAGCAATAAAATAATAAAACACAATTACAACTACATATCACATAATTAATGTTGAATTTAAAATACAGTTGGTTTGGCTTAAACATTAAATCTGTTAGGTAGATCATTTGGTTTAGAACGTTTCAGTTACATCGGTATGCACTTTTATCCGTTCACCATATTTGACACTGTAACTTGTTACAACTTCTTTTACCGAAGGCACTTCCAGATCTTTTTCTATAGAGGAAGATGTTACATACCATGGAGCATTTACTAGACTTTTTAGACATTTTAGATATTTTAGATTTTAACTCTTTATTCTGGAAGCGTTGGAGGATTGCAAGATTAGAATTGCTAGCGGTGCCCCATAGCTGAATACTATATCTCCATATGGGCTTGAGGATCACCTTGTATATAAACAGTTTGTTAACCAATGTTAAGAGTTTCGACCAATCAACCAGTACATATGTTTAAATTTAATGCCCAGTTGTTTTCTGTTGGTAAAGGTGTGCTTTTGCCAGGTTAGTCGTTTATCAAGATGGATACCTAAGTATTTTGTGTCGTTTGCCTTACTTAATTGCTTGCCATTGAGTGTGACTGGAGGGATTCACCTCGTTTCATTGGGAAGGTTACATGTGTTGACTTGGTCTCATTTACTATAATTCGCCATTTTATTAGCCAAGTTTCTATTTTATTTAGGTTTTTTTTTTGTAAATTTCCTGATGCTTTTGTGGAATTTGAGTCCATGGCCAATATTGCGGTGTCGTCTGTAAAAGTAGCAACTTCTGTGTTACAGCGGGATGGGAGGTCTGCAGTGAACATCAGGAATAAAATAGGTGGAACACCTGCTTTGATAGGGTGGAGCTGAATGTATTCATCATGCTGCTTTAGCAGGAAGTATTTATCTGATAAGTAGGATTTTAGGTGTGGAATGAAAGGATATGGCAATTGTTTCTTTATTTTATAAAGTAGGCCTGCATGCCAAACTTTATCTGCTGCTAGGAGGTAAGATTTACTTTTCAGCGCGTAGGAGATTTTTTTACTATTCTGTGGACCTGTTAGATTGTCCCATGTTTTAATCTGAAGCCGAATTGGTGGTCCGAAATAAGTGAAGTTTTTTCTAAGATTGGAATCAATATTATCAATAGAAACTTTTCGAATACCTTTGATAGAATCGGCAGCAAACTAGGTCTATATGATTTTAGGTCTTCTGGTTTTTTTCCAGGTTTTGGTGTCCAAGATAATCTGTGAAATTTTCCATTGACTCGGAAAGTAGCCTGTTCTGATGATGGCGTTGAAAATGCGCTGCAGATTTTATTTTATTTTATAAAATACAATCGAATCGTATCGAATCAAATAGAGCCGAATCGAATAAATATCGAATCGATAATCGAAGTGAACCGATTATTGAATCGAATCGATTATCGATTCGAATTGAATTTGGCCAACAAAACTACTAAAACTGCTCTCATGAAGGTTCCATACTTCTGTTAGGTCCTGGTCTTAACTCTTTCATCGAATTCTTCAGTAAATCAAAGTAATTTCCAATTACAAAAGTATCTAGAGCTTTTTATCTTACTACTTCAACCGCTTGAGTTTTTTTTATGAACAGTCTATTTCTATTTCGAACTTTAATAAACCAATCTGGTCCTGGTCGCCCGTACATAAACTGAGACCGCCAGTCTAAAAGACGCTCTTTCCCCAAATTCGCGCTTTCCCCAACAATTAAAAAAAAAGACATATAGAAAAAATTAAACTTACCTTTAAATTTTTATTATATTCCTTCTTCTAGGATTTTTGTTCTTTTACTGCTTTATCTATTTGTTTCCACTTTTCAAAGATCTTTTTCTAGTTTCCTATGCTTGAGGACAGAAATAACCGGTTCTCGAAGTTATTATAATCGGTCTTTTAATACCCGGATCGAATGTGATCCGAGGACCGCGTCTGTCATCTTACTTGAAAAATAATGATTTTCTTTTACGGACAACTAAATATCCGATAGATAATTTAATGGCACGGTCGGTGACGTCCAAGTATCTATTTATTTGTTGATAATTAAGTATAAATTTTTCACTTGTACAGTAGCCATAAGTTTTTGGAATCACTTGGTAATCTCCAAAAAGTGTTTGCCACCTGCGATCAGATACCTCAGGTTCTCTGCTACAGGGTCTGCAGCTTAAGTTCATATGAAACAGCCCCATTGTGTGCATGTGTCCCTTGACGGACGCATATCCAGTAAGGAAGACTGTTTTGACTCTGAGCTGATTATGAAAGGGCTTTTTGGCACTCCTACGACTGGCTCTAGGCCGAAGTATTTTGAAGTTGATCATCTTCTGGCAAGTTCCTCAGCTCTTTCATTGGAAAGTATTTCTCAATGACCTGGAACCCATACCAGTGTGACACTGTTATGTCACGCCAGTCTATCGAGTTATTTTCGACATTCCCACACTAGCCTTGAGTCTACCTTTGGACTCCTAAGATACCTCGTAGCAGCTTGACTATCTGTGCAGATGTTGATCCGCTGAAGTTTGAGAGTCCTCATCTTAAATTCCCTTTATTAAAATCTTTACATTTCCACTACGACTATGTATTCCTGACCCTACCGAAGACCCGTTTGTGCACCAGGTATAAAATTACAGCTTGAGTTGTGCGTTTCCTCTGACTCAACCCTCTCGTGGACATATGTTACCTAAAAAGGTACTTTAAGGCTGCGTCTGGGTACCATCATATAGTCAGAAGTCATCATGAATTCGGTAAATCTAATTTCATTTATGTTGTTATTCTGTTCTAATGTAGCCATTACGTTGTTTAGATATGCTGACAGTCCTGTAATATCCCAGTCTCGCCTTCCTCTTAACGATATTTAGAGGTTGTGATCCAGTATGTGACTCAACTACTGCTGTTAATATACTTCTCAGATCCCTATAATTCCAACGCAAACAATATAACATGTTTGGTTTTAAACCATAAACCGCTCTCTTGGTTATTCCTTATATCTGCTAATTCCAAGTAAGAATCGAATCTAATATTATACAAAGGTACTTCACTCAGCAGATTTAGATTTGTACCATTCAGATTTAGAGGACCTAATCCTGGCAAATTCCTCATTCTGGTAAATGTGAAGATTTTGGACTTCCGAGGCTTATGTTGAGCTCTACATGTTACGTCCATTCTTTAAGTCATCCGCATAGTTCAGGACATGATGTCCGTCGTTGCCGAGTCTAGCTATCGACCCATCCATCACCTTATTCTACAAAAGAGGAGATACGACTCCCTACGCTATATCCCCAGTATATCACACGACACTTCAGCATGCAGTCCATCCACCTGCAGCTTTTTTCGTCATTTTTAAAACGTTTGATGCATCCGTAATAATCCAACAGACTCTACACCTGGATTATTGACCCGATCACTTAACCAACTATATACGTTGATCGAGGACTTTACAAAGACGCGTATTTCCCATAACTATTATATTCTACATAGTTACAAACTCAGTAACTTCTTTTTCATTGAGAGCCGTTTATAACACATTAATATGCGACCTAGAAAAAATTTCAGGTATTTGTATTCTTCCTGTTGCTATAACTGTAGATTGTTAGTTGTTTGGTGAACTTTCTCTTTCTTTTATTAGTTTGTTGGTGGAATGTTTGTATCGTGCAATTTAAAATTGTTAGTACTTCAGTTAGTTAGATATGAAATTGGTTTCGTATAATACATTATTTAAGTCCTACCTTTTTAAAATTAGGCATTGGATTACAAAACTGTTGTCTTCTCTTCAAAGCAGTGCCAAACCCTAGATATTAAATCATCTTTTCGGTTCTAAGCCATAACCTTAACGTTTTCAAGGAAACATTATTTAAGAGCTAATATTGCAAATGAAAATTTAGCATAAATGTAACAAGGGAACAAAAGATTCTATAGGTCACATAGTGCTGTCTTTCCTACGGGTCTGGCTTCAGCAGAGTTATTTTTTGTCTTAAAATATAGTCATGACTGGATACATTTATCTATTATGTAATAAAGATGACTGTTTTGTATAGGCTATGGAAATGTCAAATGAAATAACATTTATCAAAACGTAATAATAAAAAACCAATTGAGATAATTTTCCTATCAGCGAAATTATTGTATTCCGTAGATTATAATGTACTTTGAATTAATTAGATACAGTACAATCTACAAAGCTATGACTCAGTAACATTAAAGTGATTAAAACAAATGTTTAAAATAGTTCAAATATTTATTATAAAGTATCATCTAAATATAACTAGCTGACCCGGCGAACTTTGTACAGCCTTAAAATTAAATAATTTTTCTAAAAAATTAGCAGAAAAAAAATTAAAAAAACATACTCAAACATATTATGTATAAAAAAAGTTGAATCAATTTAATGCTTTGTAATAAACAATATTTTAATTTTTTTCGCGTTGCATAAATATACAACGATGGCAGCTTTCCGATGCGCGAATAATTGTCTATAGAGAACCACTTGAACAAATCTTGAACTCTGAAAGAGAATACAATGATATAGAACAGCTATGGGAAACGACTGCCGAAATAATAACCAAGACAGCGGACAAGATCTTTGGAAGGAGTAGGCAGAAGAGGGCAAAAACATGGTATGACGAGGAATGTCGGAAACAGCTGGAAAAAAGACAAACAGTAAGGAAGACTTGGATACAACTGCAAACAGACCAAAGTAAAAAGGAATATGACGACTGCCGAAAAGAAACAAGAAAAATAATACGCACAAAGAAAAGAAACTATGAACAACAAAAATATGAAGCTATGGAGAGTGACCGGCCCAAACCAGGCTCCAGAGAATTCTATAAAGCAATTTCCTCTGAGAAGAAAAGACATAGAACCAATTCCATCCATTCCCTGAGAGACAATCAAGGCCGTATGATAATCGACGGTAAAGAAGTAACTGAAGAATGGAAAGAGTATTTTAGGGACCTTCTAAACATCATACAGGAAGAAAAGTACAAAGAAGAGAACTATATCTCCCAGCGGACATGCCCGTTAAAAATCTCTCCATTGAAGAAACCAAAAAGGCCTTAAATAAGCTGAAAAATCACAAAGCGCCGGGTACGGACGATATACCAGCAGAACTTCTGAAATATGGGGGAGACGCACTTCATCGCCAAATCCACCAGCTAATAACGCACATATGGTTCGAAGAAAGGATACCAGCACGATGGAAGGAAAACATAATAGTGCCCATCCACAAAAAAGGGGACAAAACAAAATGCGCGAATTATAGAGGAATTTCACTCCTAAACACGGCATATAAAACCCTCTCAAACATCATTCTTAGTAGACTAATCCCTTATGCTGAAAATGTCCTAGGCGAATATCAAGCCGGTTTTAGGGCAAACAGATCAACAATAGATCAACTATTCACGCTGAGACAACTTCTAGAAAAGGGTTGGGAGTATAACAGACCCATACACAATCTTTTCATATACTTTCGACATTCATATGATAGAGTAGAAAGAAGCCAAGTATGGAATGCCATGGCGGAGCTCTCAATACCAAAGAAACTCATTTGGATGACCAAAGTCTGTATGGAGGGTGGAATATCTAAAGTACGTGTAAATAATAAACTGTCTGGCAGCTTTGAAATCAACAGTGGACTCAAACAGGGTGATGCGTTATCTCCACTACTTTTTAACCTTGTATTAGAGAAAGCCATGAGGTCGGCCGAAATAAAAACAGAATTGCTATCGGTTCAAGGTCCCAAGCTATTACTCGCATATGCAGATGACATAGATCTCGTTGGAGACTCCATCCTATCCACGAAAGACATCTTCAACAAGGTGGAAGGAGCAACAAGTGAAGTAGGGCTGAAGATTAATGAAGAGAAGACGAAATATATGTGTATAAATAGAACGACAAGAAGAGACAGAATATGACAAAATGTGACGATCAACACCTTCAATTTTGAAAGAGTACAACATTTTAAATATCTGGGGGCCGTAATCACAGCTGACAACGATGTTACTGAAGAAATAAAAGACAGAATCCAATGTGCAAACCGCTGTCTATTCGCACTGGATAAGCTCATAAAATTAAAAAATCTTACAAGAAGTTCAAAGATAAAAATCTATAAATCCATCGTCAGACCTGTAATAACATACGGATGCGAAACGTGGACCATGACCAAAGCAAACGAAGAAAAGCTCAGACGCTTTGAACGAAAAATACTTAGAAAAATTTTCGGACCTCGCCATGACATCACCACAAACCAGTATAAGATCAGAACCAATATCGAATTAAAAGCACTCTACAATGACGCCGATATTGTCCAAGAAATTAAATCACAGCGACTAAGATGGGCAGGCCACGTGCACAGACTGCATAACGATAGACTTGTAAAACTGGTATGGGAAGAGATTACCACAGGCAAAAGATCACTCGGACGTCCCAGAATGCGATGGAGAGATAACATCCAAGCAGATCTCCCGAAAATGAACATTCCATTTGACCCTATGTTGATGGAAGACCGAAAAAATTGGAAAAAAGTTGTACAGTCAGCCAAGACCCACCCAGGGTTGTAGCGCTACGTGATGATGATGATGATGATGAATAATTGTCCATGTGCGAAACATGAAAACTCTAAATTAATTCCGCAAACTTCCAATTGGCCTTGTGATTTGTTTATTCTCATTGTAAAAGCCAAACGCACGGGAAATTGTGAACGTTTAAAATCAAATGGTACGTTCGTTGGAATCATTGATATACGTGGGATCAATACATGTGTTTTTTCTTTTTTTTGTATTTTTCTTGATGATCGATGATGATGATTGATTGATTAATGTTAGGCAGCTATAACTGATTCCACTTTTAATTGTATATTGTTGGGTGGGAGTCCATTCAATTCCAGTGAATTAAAAAACTTTGTAGGATAGTTGATTACGTCATTCTGATTTATGACTGTGTCAACTGATTTGAACAAAACAACTTTCCTGGAAGAAAATTCAGAATGGCCGCATTCAGATCGTCGACATCTGCATTTTTTTCCGCCAATATTGCTCATCCAATTATGGTTTTATACTGGTGAGCTATTTCCGGAAAACAAGCTGAATAAGGTCGGCCTAGCAAATTAATAATAAATTTACTTAAGAATTACACAAAGAATGGCTGAAAACTGTGTACAGTGAGAGAAGGCTTATTGTGTAAGAGAGACAGGAGACCGGCTTTGTTTTCATCTCTACTCCGTGCTGTTTACTGTGTGAGAAGTGACACTGGTGGACGCCTTGCAGGGATAACTGATCTAGTGATCATTGATCAGTTATCGATCAGGGTTAAAATGATTAAATTACTAATATGACTGTTATTAGAAGGGTGAAAATGTAGGGTAAAATGAGTTGGAATCACAGCCTGTGATTACCCATAGGGCAGGAGCAGACACAGTCCTGTAAGCGCTTGCTATCCGCAGTAGACTAGTTTTGTCCGCGCGTACCAAGAGCCTCTTGTACGCCTGTGTTTCCACAGTCGCACTCCATACTGGTGCTGGGTAGAGTATGATAGACTGCACAACCCCGTGTAAAAGCCTCCTCCTTTCGGATTTGGGTCCCCCGATATTGGACATTTCCCTCACCAGCGCAGCCGCTCTTTTCGCCGACTTACGGATCTCCTCATCTAAAGAAGCATATTTTTCTTAAGTCTGAGTGTAGAAGTTTTCACATCAATAATGTCTTAATTTTTGTTTCAGCCGTATTCCACGAAGGCACAACTGAAAACTTAAAAATAGCTTTCCGTCTCTACAGAGGTCCTCTTTTAGTAATAGAACTACTCTTTTTAATCGGTGTGAATATTTATGGATGGAGATCATCGGGAGTGAATCATGTACTTATATTCGAGCTAGATCCAAGAAATCACGTGTCCGAACAGCATCTTATGGAACTAGCTGCCATATTTGGCGTTGTTTGGGCAGTTAGTCTACTTAATTTTTTATACAGCGCAACTTTAAGCATTCCTCCATATGTCAATCCACTTGTCTTGACTGTGATAATGATAGTGTTCCTGGTTAATCCTCTGAAGATATTTAGGCACGATGCTAGATTTTGGTTTCTTCGTATTTGTGTAAGTATAATAAAATTTTATATAATTTTGTAAACTTTAATAGCACTTTGTTTAAGTTAACCTAAAATAATATCTCTTTCCTAATGTGCGCAATTTTTATACAATGCACCAACTTGTTTAGAATTGGAACAACTATAGTATTTTTCATATAAAAATGCTTGCACGTCATTCAAGATTTACGACGTCAGAACCCCACAGCGTTGCCAAAACATCAAAATAGTTAGTAAGTGAGGAATATTTAAAATGTCAACTGTTTGTCAAACTATTATATTAACAGTAAATACACTTTGTTTTAAGACTACTGCAACACACTAAAATACATAAGAAAACATTTTAATTCAAAATTATATATTCTAAATTTTAAACTTAACTCTTTTGAAGCATTAATAGTAAAAACGTCCCGGCATTATTTCTTGTTCAAAATAATCTATCTTATATGAACGCTTAACAGCTTTCTACAGACTATTTATTTGTTTTGGCATAGCACAATCACAATACACAACAATAATTAGTTTTTAAAGCTATTAATCTAAATTTAATATGTATTTATACATACAATTTATTAATATATACTATATTATGATCAAATTGTGTAAGAAATCAAAACATAAACAAAATTCTTACTCTAAAAATGTGGCAACACTTTATACACTTTTGCCACACGCTGAACTGTCAATAAAATTTGAAGTATTCCCATATCAGTTGCGTACAATTGTTTAATCTATTTAATTAAAATTATTATTTTGTGGAATATTAAGATGATTACATTTTTTTTTATTATTACACCATGTTGACGCCTATGAAACATCGAGCAATTCCGTATGGGTTTCGTATTATTAGCTGTGTTAGGAAAATTTGAACTCTAAGGTTGACGTTCTGGAAATTTTAAATATAAGTGACGTCACTTTATATAAATTGTGACGTGCAAGCATTTTTATATGAAAAATGCTATACTAATGAATTAAATGACATTAAATTTATATGAAACGAAATGGAGGCCAGCGGTGACTACAAATCAATATGCTTCTAAACACATAGTTTTCGAACATCCTCATAACAACATAACAACCACAAATCTTTTCATACAGCAGTTTGCAAAATACAGATTGCCACTACAGGAAGAACATAAATAAAATTAGGGGTACCGTATTGATGATGATTTCTCAAAGATTTGATATGGGTTCGACCATATTTTTATACAAATCTAATTTTGTTACTATCCTAATATTTTTCGAATGTCGAATATAGAGTTTAGCATTTGAATAGCTATGTGCCGTTGAATTATCTTTTGTCCTGTTCTGTGCTACCATATTCAGCTATATAAGAGTCTATATACATATTTATATTCCTTACAACTGCATATGTTTATGTTTTCTACTATAGTTTCAAACATTCTGTGTATTTTTGTAAGCTTTCCCCAGATGTACAAACATTAGGTTAGTTTTCAAATTTCTTTCTGCGCTTCTACCAGTTGCTGTATCAATTCTGATCAATTTATTTTTCTAATTGCTCACAATATGATAAAATTCAATTGTTTATTTTTGAAATTACATTTTTATTTGTAGCGAAAAATTGCATTATTAATAAATATTATTACATTCCGAACTTAGTGAAAAAATGCATAGGGATTTACATCGATTGACTGTAAAATGAAGCAAGTTTTAAAGAACGGAATTTTATTATTATAAAGAGTATATATTGTTTAAAATTAGCAAAACATTTTATTAAGAATTACTTTTTCGATAAAAATAAAAAAGTTTCTTGTATTGAGCATCCCATCCGTACGCACATTGTAGAATTTTTTCTTAAATCAGAATCATTTGAAAACGTTTTCTTAAAGATATTTTAAAGATTATTTTTTTCTAAATAAGAATATGTGGCATGTGGTACTCATTTAAAAGCTCTTGTATCAGTTAATATGTTACTTGAGTTGTATGCTATTGGCAAAAAAATAAATTCCATCAGTACTCGAAAATTTACAAAAATAAATTAATCTGTTTGACTGTTTTTCATAAAAGCTTATCTGGACAAAATGGCAAAAATCTAGGAGCGTACTATCACAATTTATTTTAAGTAAGGTATTAACTGTCATATGATCCAGAAGGGGGCTAATCCGCCAGTTTGAATGATTACGTACTATTTAGTAAGCTATATACAGGCCCCAGTATAAAATAGATATTGCAGCACTGCAAGAATTACGCTGGGAGGGACAGGGACAGATTGACAAACAAGACTTTACAATGTTATATTCAGGAGGAAAGAAACAAGGGCAAAAAGGCGTGGGATTCATGATACTAAGGCACCTAAGAGAGAAAATTATAAATTTCAAGCCAATATGCGAAAGGATGGCCTATGTTAGAGTCAACAGCAAACCATTTAATATATCAGTCTTGAATTTATATGCCCCCACAGAAACAAGCAATGTAGACGAAAAAGAAATCTTTTATGATAGGGTCGAAGAGGAGATAGAAAAAATACCCAAAGAAGACGTCATATTTGTACTAGGAGACCTCAACGCCCAGATTGGAAAAGAGGACTTTTTACAACAAATTGCAGGAAAGCATACAATACACGAAAACACGAATGACAATGGGCAAAGACTATGTAACCTAGCAACAAGAACAAATTTGTTAATAAGCTCAACAAAATTTGAACACCCTAAAATACATAAGGTAACATGGAGGTCACCAGATCAGAAAACATATAGTCAAATTGATCACATAATGATTAATAAACGAAAGCAATCGTCAATAAAAGATGTAAGAACGTTCAGAGGTGCGTGTGCAGATTCAGACCACTACATGGTCACAGCCACTATAAGACAAAAAGTTAAAATTGAAACAAAACAAAAAAATCAACATAAAAAGTGGAATGTCAATAAAATGAGTAATGGAGAAGTAAGAAAAAAATATGAAGAGGCAGTAACAGTTCAAATAAAAGAGAAATATAAAGCAGAAGATATAAACACAGAATGGGAGACGATCAAAAAATCAATAGAAGAAGGTGCAAATATGCAGATAGGTAAAAGTCAGGCTAAAACAAAAAACGAATGGTATAACCAAGAATGTAGAGAAATAACAGGAAAAAAAGTGCAAGCCAGAAATAAATGGCTAAGAACAGATAAAGAGGAAGACAGAGAAGAATATGAAAAATTAAGAAGGAATGCTAAGAAAGTGATAAGGCAAAATAAAAGAAGATGGGTAGACAAAAAAATGCAGGAAATAGAGCAGGAAAGAACAAACAGAAATACGAAAAGTTTTTACAAAAAAATTAAAGAACAAAACAAAAAATACAAGGGCAAAACAAACGGAATAAAAAATAGAGAGGGAATAGTGATAATAGAGGACCAAGAATACAAACAAGTATGGAGAGATTACTACAGAGAGCTCTTGACGGAGGAAACAACAGAAGAAGAAATGCATAACGAGGAGGAAACGGTGTACGAAGAAGAAGCAGATGAAGTAGATATCGAAATTTCAAAAGAACCAACATTAGAGGAATTGGATGAAGTAATACAGAGAAGCAAAAATGGAAAAGCCCCTGGTAAAGATGGCATTAATATGGAACTAATAAAATACGGGGGAAGGGAACTAAGAGGAAAAATACTGGCACTATTGAAAAATATATGGAAAGAAGAGAAAATGCCAGGGGACTGGGAGGTATGGCAGATCATAACAGTACATAAAAAGGGAGACCAACAAATCTGTGAAAATTATAGAGGAATAACGTTACTAAATACAACATATAAAATATTGACATCAATAATAAAAAAGAGGTTATCAAAGATCACAAAGAAGACAGTAGGACAGTACCAATGTGGATTCACAGAAGGAAGATCTACAATAGATGCAATACACACAATAAAACAAATAATGGAAAAAGCAAACGAGTATAAGTTAGAATTGGAAATGTTATCCATAGACTTCAAACAGGCATTTGATTCAATTAAAAGGAACGGATTAATGATAGCACTTAAAAAATTAAAAATTCCACATAAACTCAGAAAATTAATAGAAATGACAATGAGAACTACAAAAATAAGCATAAAGACACAAAGAGGAAAGACAGAGGAATTCATTATAAATAAAGGGATGAAACAAGGAGATGCCTTATCAACAACGCTATTTAATCTAGCATTAGAATATGTACTACGAAATATAAATAAAGGAAATCTCAGAACAAGAGGTGGTCAAATAATTGCATATGCAGACGATATTGCTATTATTGCAAAGAACAGAAAAATAATGAAAGAAATGCTAGAAGAAATAAGAGAGAAAGGGGAGGTAATGGGGCTAAGATTAAATCAAGAAAAGACAAAAATATTAAGATTAGGGAAAAAACCAATGAAAGAAAAAATCAAAATAGGAAGTTCTGAGTTTGAAGAAGTAGAATACTTCAAATACCTAGGAGTTACAATAAGTAAATCCGGAGAAAGGAAATCCGAAATAAAAGAAAAAATATTAGCAGCGAATAAAGCTTATTTTGCAAACAAAACATTACTTAAAAGCAAAACACTGACTAAAAAAAGTAAGATGAGCATTTATAACACCATAATTAGGCCAATATTATTATATGCAGGAGAAACAATGACGATGGTTAAAAAAGATGAAGAAGACTTAAGAATAGCAGAGAGAAAGATTATGAGAACCATACTAGGACCAATCAGAACAGAGCAAAATGAATATAGAAGCAGAACAAATGCAGAAATTAAGGAAGAACTTAAGGAAGACATCGTAACTAAAATAAAGCAATGCAGAGTTAGATGGTTAGGTCACATTTGGCGAGCAGGCGATGAGGCAGTGACATACGCAATGATAGAATGGAATCCAGGAGGAAAAAAGAGGGAAAGGGGAAGACCGAGATCAAAGTGGCTGCAAGAAGTTGAAGAAGACCTCCAAAGGGTAGGAGTTAGAGAATGGAGAGGAAGAACTAGAGACAGGAAAAAATGGAGAGATATTGTCAAGAAGATAAGATAAACAAAAACGACTGATCCACTTAAGAAATCTGATCTAGAAAGCATTTGCGGTTTAACCCCACACTGGGGTGTATAGCCATTATATATATATATATATATATATATATATATATATATATATATATATATATATATATATATATATATATATACAGGCCCCGAGGGATAATAATTTATAAATTAGGTTTCTCCCTTCTATACTATCATTCAAAATACAATATTAGCAAGTATTTAAGTTGCATAGAATTCAAATTAACATATTGCTTTTATCAATACTTTTATCGATACTTTTATCAATTTCAGACATATTTAACAAGACATATATTTTTTTAATATTGAGCTTAAATATGATTGGTACATCTTTTTAAATATCAATGTGTTAAAAATCTCAATACTAATACATCACTTTTATATGAATTGCTAGGGCCGCATGTTTGGAGCTCCTTTTTTCCGTGTTGAATTTGCTGATTTCTGGCTTGCAGATCAACTTAACAGCTTAGCAGCAGCATTCTTGGATTTCCAGTTTTTAACATGTTTCTATGTTACTAACGGAAATTGGCTTGTAGCGGGAGGTATGTAATACTTTTAGTTTTAGAACCAGTCTGATAGGAAGTCAGTAACAGCGTTACTTCTCAAACTGTGAGGGGATCATGGCATAATTGGCAAATAGTAATAATAATAAAATAGCGATAAGTATGAATAAAAGGAAACACAATAATTTCTAGTTTTTTACCTTTTATTATAAAATTTTTTTCCGAAAATTTATTCTAGTCTCGGCTTTATTTTATAAATTATTTTTTAGATACGGCTCAATGTATGGAAAGAAATTTCACCATAAGGCCTCTAGTTAATTGTATTCCAGCATGGTTACGTTTTGCACAATGTTTAAGAAGATACTATGATTCCAAAGATGCCTTCCCGCATTTGGTTAATGCCGGAAAATATTCAACTACTTTCCTCGTTGTAATTTTTGGAACATTAAAATCAATTTACAAAGGTAGGGAAGTTCTTTTCATTTGCTAATACCTGCATTTAAATAATATTGTTAAAAAACCAAGTGTCTGATTGTTTAGTATTACTACTATAAATAAGAAACCTTTGGATGCTGAAGGTATTAAAAAAATAGTTAGGCATCTAGTCGTAGTTTTATTATTCATATCTTCGCTGCCAATTAAAGAATCTGCCCACGGAGAAAGTTAACGAAAAGTGTGCTCGAAAAGTATGTATGTTCGTATTCGTAATGAAGGTTTCGAAATTGTGAAGCTCCATATTTGGTCCCCAATTGACTACATGCTATTCCCAAAACCCAAAGAAGACCTTAGGAAAAAAATCGTTTAATGATGAAGTGATTTGTGCCATAAATGGGTGATTTGATAAAGTCAAAACAAATTTCTTCCATTACGGCATCATACATTGTCTAAAACAAGCAAAATTTTTTATTAAGAATTACTTTTTCGATAAAAATAAAAAAAGTTTCTTGCATTAAGCATCCCATCTATGTGCATATTGTAGAAATTTTTCTTAAATTAGAATCATTTGAAAACGGTTTCTTGAAGATATTTTTTCTAAATAAGAATATGTGGCATTTGGTACGTCATTTAAAAGCTCTTGTACGAGTTAGTATGTTCCTTGATTTTTATGTTATATATATAAAAAAAAAAAATTAGTTCCATCAGTACTCGAGAATTTACAAAAATAAATTGATCTGTTTGACTGTTTTTCATAAAAGCTTGAGTATCAAATAATCAGGAATATCCCATGCTTTCTATATCACATGGAATGGTCGCCATTTTAAAACGACACGACAGAATGCCAAAAATTTTGCTTTTATCAATACTTTTATCGATACTTTTATCAATTGCAGACGTATTTAACAATACTTGCTTTCTTTGTGGTTTTCTTGTTGAATATTATTACTAGGTTAGAAAGGGTCATAGGACCATAGGGATCCACCCTCGTATACTGGTATACATACTAAATTAGCAAAAACAAAAATGTTTTATTAACACTCAATCTATTTTTTAGACGATTATGCAACGCCTTCAGATAATCCTTATATGTTTCTTTGGATAGCGTCACAGGTACTGAGTTCCACATATGCATACACTTGGGATATTAAGATGGATTGGGGATTATTCGACAAATCAGCTGGTGAAAATAAATTCTTGCGGGAGGAGATAGTTTATTCGTCAAAGGTAATTAATTTTATTTCTATAACAATATAGCATCTTGTAACAAAATGGCATATCGGGTTTTCGACACGTTACAACACCTCAGGGAATATACAATAGAAATACAAAATAATAAGATAGAACAGGTCTTAAGCTATGTATATAAAATTTAACAAAAAAAATCAGACTGTGGAGATAAATTGACGAACAAGATTAGCATGGACAACATTTGTAAAACTAGCTTTCGTATTAACGAATCATAAATATCCAAAATACTTTAAATTTTACGCTGAAATGATATTAATATTCTTTCCTTGCAATTCTTTGTTTAATATATTTATACTCTCAAAAATGTCCGCTAAATATGCGAGGTATGCAACCCAGGAAGAGTTTTTAAACATATCTGTGAGAATATTTTTTGATTAACCATAAAAATTTCGACTTCAGTTTTGAGAGTCCATACTCGATTTAGTACATTTCCGCGAGAGAGCCACCTTACTTCTGTATAATAAAGTAGGTCCGTATATTCAGCGTATATTCAGCTTCACCGTCCTGACATAATTCACGAAATTTCCGCGTGTTTAGTGCTTTTCCCTTGATAAAATTTACATTCTTGATGACATCGTGCATGACGGCTTCCAGTGTAGGTTCTAAATATTTGCGCATTGACGTATTCATTTACTTTATTGTATACATCAATTCCACGAGATCTCAACTCTCGAGAGGAGACCAAAACAGCAATTCCTCTTCAAAATTATCTGCACCTTTGTAGCGAACATATACCATTAGCTGTGAATTGCTACTAAAATCAGTTTTCTCATCAAGCTGAATAGCAAAATATTTAGCCGGTTTTAATGCGAAAATAACCTGCTCCTTCACATTTTCTGCTAATATAGATATTCGTTCTTTCACAATTCTCGCAGACAAGGGCACTGAATTCAGTTTCTTTGCTTCTTTTTGACCACACATAATCTCTGCCATTTTTACAGCAGCTGGTTTAACCAAATTTTCACCAATAGTGTATGGTTTCTTATTTCGTGCAATCAACCAGGCTACTTCAAAGCTAGCCCTTGATGCTGAACGCTGATCAAATGTACCAAACAAGTTGCTATTCAATCTTTATCTTTTAACAGATATTTCTAAATTTGCAAAGTATTCTCGCGGTTAGGAAGACAGGTGTGAATGCAAATTATCTAAATGTTTCTTCAATTGACTTTTTTTGAAAGATTCTGAAGTCAGTACCTTCTACATAACACACTATGGTTTCATTGTCTTCTATTTGTGTAAAACCGTAATTAAGGACAAGTCTTGGTCTCGTAATAAGTCTTGGTATGTTCTTTTTCTATTTGCTGCCATCTTAAGGGAGACAGAAAATAATAGTTGTAAAATACTTGAATTAAATTTTCAAATTGCAGCTTACCTTAATCGATATATCGATGATTAATGATAAAATGATGGTCTTGTTAGCAACTAACTAGTAAAAACTCGCTCTCTGACTCCTCAATGTATTTGTATCTTGACGGCATGGCACGGACTGAGCAGGTAGCCGGGCCGGGGCTGTGTTTTACTGCGCAAAGATATAACTCGAGAACACTCTAGTTGTGGGGAGTGAGATGTCGCAAAATTGTTTATGTTGAAAAAAATACTAACAGGTTTATAAAATAGCAAATTAAAAATAAATACTTTTTACTCACAAAAGTTTCATTTTTACCCCAAAAATTTCTTTTTTACCCCGAATTTACCCCGGTTCCCCGACCGCTGATTTAAAGAGATATGCCGGTCCAGGATGGATGAAAATCGCAACGGACACAGAAAAATAGAACTCAGAGAAGGGGCCTATATTCGAACTTAGATTTAAAAAGAGCTTTAGATAGATAGATAGTTTTTACAAAGTTCTCTTTTAAATAGTATTGGTATTTATTAAGTTAAAATTTGTATAAAATAATTATATTGAATTAACTACTAGCAATATATTGATTTAGTACTGTTATTTGAAAAAAAATTAAATAAAGGATGAATGATATGAAAAGATCATATTGAAAATAATTATATTATTATCTGCAAAAATCATAACAGCTTAAAGATACGCGAACTGTGCTAATATTTGACCTGTCTTATCTTGTAAATTTCAGTATTAATAATAATGATACTATTATTTTATTTTAGGTTTTCTATTACTTCGCCATAGTAGAGGATCTGATTTTACGTTTTGCATGGGCAGTTTCGCTTTATTTGACTGAGAATGGTTATGTTGGTGGAGATCTAATGACTTCCATTTTAGCACCCCTTGAAGTATTTAGAAGGTTTGTGTGGAACTTCTTCCGTTTAGAGAACGAGCATATCAATAATTGTGGTCAGTTCAGAGCCGTTCGTGATATATCTGTGGCTCCAATTGACTCATCTGATCAAATTCAAATTATAAGAATGATGGATAAGGAAGACGGAGTGACAAATAGAGAGAAGGGAAAGAGGAAGCACAAGAAGAAGGAAGATAAAAAACATTTATTGGACGACGAATCGATCGTTAATTTTAAAGCAATACCTTTGACGGCTGTTGTGTAAGATAATATTCCATGTAAATTATAAACTATTTTAGTTTTTTAGTGTTATACAGATTTTATAGAATATACTTTTATAGTTTACATACATAATTGAATTTTTTTACTCACCTTAGTGTCACAGTCGAACCCGCTCATTGAAGTAGCCTTCGCTCCAAACAAAAATATTACCGTACCGAATATACGTATAGACACATCTACAATATTACAATAAACGTTAAAATTGACTCGATATAAAATACTTGAATCATGCCCAGTTTATAAGCAAACGTCGAGGTTGTTTATATAGTTAATCGACTCGATCGTCGCAAACAGGAAGTCTTGTGAACTGCCCTCGTAGGCTCGCTGGTGGCACTCCTCCGTTATGTGCTTGATAGATTGGACCTCACCGCAGCTGCATGACGTTGATGGTAGCTTGCCCCATTTGTGCAACATGTCTGCCCATCGACCATGTTGAATTCTGATGCGGTTAAGTGTGCACCAGGTCTTACGTGGTAGGTCAAATCCAGGAGGTGTCTCTGTGATGCAAGACATGGCTGTATTTGGTTGAGCTGTCGACCTACCATGGATCTATTTAGTGATCATGTTGAACCCTGTGGCTGCAGCTGATTCTGCAATTTGTATTGGAGATTTTATGGAGCGCAGTCGAATTTTGGTTATATCTTATAATTTTGGCTAAGGATCTTGTTATATTCTTTGGTAAGCAGATTGACTCCGCGAAGATGTGGTGGTGGAATGTCGCTCAGCGCTGGTAGCCAATGTGTTGGTGTAGATTTGATTACTCCAGCGATCATTCTCATGGGGTTATTTAGCTGCACATCTATCTTTTTAACGTGAGCACTGTTGATCCATATTGGCGCGCCGTATACAGCTACTAGATAAACAAGAGCTAAGCCTGAAGACCTGAGTGTGGATGCCGATGCCCCCCATGTTGTGCCGCAGAGCTTCTGAATGATGTTATTTCTGGTTTTTAACTTCTCGGCAACTGGACTTAAATGTTCTCTAATGCTAACGTTCTGTCCAAGGTCACGGCTAAATATTTTGGATGTTTATTGTGGTTGAGTCGTGTGTTCTCAAAGTGAACGTTAAGGGTTCTTGACGCCAGATTGATGTTTAGGTGGAAGCAGGTTACTTCGGTCTTGGAGGCATTGGAGCGAAGTCTCCATTTGAAAGTAATTTCCCATAACCTCTAGGTCTTCGGTAAGAAGCTCTTCAGCTTCTTCTAGTGACTTTGTTTGGGATAATAAAGCCCAGTCATCAGCATAGCCAAACTTTGTTGATGTTGTTGTCGGCTTGTCTGCGATGTAAAGGCTAAATAGCAGTGGTGCGAGTACTGTGTGGCAGACCATTTTTGAGTTTTCTGTGGGTGCTTACTTCGGATCCTATAGTTACTTGAAATACTCTGTCGGTGAGCATATTTTCTATTAATCTAGTGGTGAATTTGCAAGGAATAGTGCATAAGAGTTTATAAATCATTCCTTCTCGCCAGACGGTGTCGAAAGCTGCTGACAGATCTATGAACGCAGCAGAACTCTTTAGTTTTCTTTGAAAGCCGGCTTCTATGTAAGGATTGTTAGGCTTATTCTATTAAAAATTAATCTTTCGAGTAGTTTATACATTATAGACAGTAGGGAAATTGGTCGATAGCTTTTTGGGTGATCAGCTGGTTTACCCGGTCTTAGTATTGCTGTGACTTTTGAGTGTTGGAATTCCCGTGGGACTCTTCCGGTCTGAATTATGTTTGTGAAGAAATGTAATAGCCAGGTTTTTGTGTATTTCTCGCAATTGAGTGCATTTTGATTTTTGCAGAAATAGTTAGTGATAACTTTAGTAATGATAATTGACTTATCCTCCCTCTCAAATAGGTCGAAAACATTATTAAAAAAATTAAAATATTTAAAAATTTTAAGTATTGTACATAGTAGCGGTTTAAATTTGATAAAAGCTTGTCTTGCTTGTTCGGTACGGCATTTTATTTCTTGTCGAGGATCCCATTGGTCATTCATCATCATTCCCAAGTATTTAAATGTTTTCACTTGATCGATTGGAGCATTATCTACTTGCAGTTGTATTCTTAAAAGTGCGTTTTTTCTTATTGCCATGTATTTAGTTTTTCCAGCATTTATCGTCAAGCCATATATTTTTCCTACGGTGTTTATTTTATTTAACATCAACTGCATATCATGTTCGTTGTCTGTTATTATCGCGATGTCGTCGGCGTAATAAATGTTATTTATCGGGAACCCGTTTACCTTTATTCCACACTCAGAGTCTTCCAGTGCCTCTGCAAAAATGTTCTCCACATAGAGATTGAAGAACATAGGAGACAAAATACACCTGTCGCACCCCTCTTAAAATTTCAAATTCTTGTATGTTGGTTGGTTTGTTCAGTCTCACTCGTGCTTTTTGATTCCAATAGAGATTCTGGATAACTAGTCATTGTTAGCGTTGTGTAGCATTTTTATCATTGCGTCATGTTTTACGGTGTCAAACGCTTTTTCATAATCGAGGAATGTTATAACTATATCCTTTCGTTGATCCATGCAGTTTTGTATAAGCGTATTCAAGCAGAAAGCTGCTTCACGTGTACCCAGTCCGCTCTTGAAACCAAATTGTATCTCACCGCTTAGATCTTCCAGCTTTCTGAACATTCTTGTGTAAAGGATGCGAAGAAACACCTTAAG
Organism: Diabrotica undecimpunctata; assembly: GCF_040954645.1. Taxonomy (NCBI): domain Eukaryota; kingdom Metazoa; phylum Arthropoda; class Insecta; order Coleoptera; family Chrysomelidae; genus Diabrotica; species Diabrotica undecimpunctata. The sequence continues at coordinate 129,806,392 of NC_092806.1, forward strand.
CAAATAGCTCATTAAACTTATCAGTCTGTGGTCTTTGCATTTTGTCGCTCTTTGTGATTTAGGGATCATTATAAAGGTTGAATAAAGCCAATCCGTTGGAAAGTGGCCGGTGTTAAATATGGCATTGAAAATTGTTACCAGCATGTCGATGTTATCATCTTCCAACAGTTTTATGGCTTCCGTAGTAATTCCATCCGGTCCAAGGGCCTTGTCTAGTTTTGCTACTTTTATAGCGTACTCCACCTCGGCGCGAATAATGGAAGGGCTGGATAAATTTTTCGTGGGTAACTTAGTAGTTGGCAGATTCGGTTTATTATCCGCAAAGAGGGACGAATCATAGTCTGCCCAAATTTTAGCTAGTTCTTCCTGGGTATGAACGTAGTTTCCTTGATCATTCTTCAGGCGAGTCACATGGTGTTTCTTGTATATACTCGAAATTTCTTTGCCTTTTTTATGTATTCCAAAGCTGTCTCCATTTTCTTGTAGTGATTCCAATTCTTCACAACGTTCTTTCATCCAGCTTTCCTTTGCGTTTTTAATTATTGCCCTTATCGTACGTTGGATTTCCTTGTATTCCTGTTGATTCTGATGTATTTTGTACTGTCTGCGTTGCTCCATTAGATCAAGTATCTCTTTCGTCATCCACTCGTTTTTGTGATTTCTTTTTATTTTACTTGCGACTACTTCGTCAGCCTCGACTATAGCTATTTTTATTTTCTCACAGGTTTCCTCTATGCAATTTCCTTGTATGTTTTACAAGTTTTCGTTGATGTGCTTACTGTATGTAGATCTTCATCAAGTTCTTCATCTCTCATTAATTTTTTAGTGTTTATGCATTTTTTTAGATGGCTTTTTAACCTTTGCCAATCGAAGTCTTACATTCGCGATTAGGGGGTTGTGGTCAGACGAAATGTCCGCAACAGGGTAAGCGGCCACTCTTTTTATATAGTTGCAGAATCTTTTGTTTATCAAGATGTAATCAATTTGATTTCGTATCACATGACCTGGACGATCTCCTGGTGCTCGCCATGTATACAATCTTCTTGGTGGGAGTTGATACCACGTATTGGATATGACGAAATCGTGGTCATTACAAAATTCAATTAGTAACTCTCCTAGCTCATTTTTGTTACCCAGACTGAAATCACCGACTGTATTACCACATCTACCTCTACCGACTTTGGCATTAAAATCGCCCATTATGATGTTTATATCGTTTTTCTTTGTGACCTTCAGTTTCCGGTTTATCAGATGTGGGTGCGTAAACTTGGATTAGATTTATATTAATAGGTAATATTACATTTACATTAACATAATAATAATAATAGTAAAAACCATCGGCATTGCACGTGAAAAATACTAAAAAAATTTGGTTGAAGAAAATTGAATTTCAAATATCAAAATCGGTATACGTAAAGAAAATGTATTTTCTCAGCTTACCATAAAGCAATTTTTTTCATTTTTTTTAATTCGACGTAAATCTAATAGGGCCATCTAAAAAACGCATTACCAAATGCCAGAGATGCTTTGGTTTTGTAATAAATAAATAAATTTATTTTTACTCCAGTCGTCACAGACAAAAATGCCACTGAATCTATAAAATCATACGAACAAGCTGAGTATTTTTGAGAATATTAATTTTGGGACCCCAAAAAATATGCAAAAAAGTTTACTATTTTTACCCCCCGGCATACCTCTAAAACCGCCTCCCCTCGTAGGGGAAAACAGAAAAAATCGATTTACCAAGAATCTGTGCGTCGTAGAAAAAAATATTTCAAATAAAAATTCTCAGACAATTTTGGGCAAAAATATTTATTAGCACTTTTTGTGTAAAATAAACAGTTCTCTCAAAAATATTGCTCGAAGCGACGCAGATAAGCGGGCGAAAATAATTTTAAATAAAATTTGTATCAATTCGGCGGTAAAAATTCGATATCTTTTGATCAGACTGTCCTATCGGCAAAACTACTTTGAGGAGAGAAGTTACACAGCAATCTATATGATTTTTTGCCTTCTCTGATGTTTTGAGTAGTGCACCCAGTCCTATTCGTTCCAGCAAGTTTAGTCTTTCTATTGGCCTTATGCTAGGTATATTATTTTCTTCTATTCTATGCACTATCAGATATCGTGCCTCGGGATTTTATAACAGCACACCAGTTTGAGAATATATTTATAGATTTATCTCATGGAACTTTCATTCTGCCGCATCTACTACCCTCAATATTTTCAGGTGCTTTCTCAGTCAACGATGACATGAAAATATTTATTTCTGTAAAAATAGGCAGCACTTCTTCCAAAGGTTTGAATCTTTTGTGATCTACTTCTCCTAGGAATTTTTCCAACATTAAGCTGTTAACTAAAAAAGGTTTCAGCTTCCATAAATGCTATCTTTGCGCTTCTTTTGGCTAGTTCGTCAACAATTTCATTTCCCCTTTCCTATATGTCCCAGAAACTATAAAAGAAAAACTAAATTTTTCTTGTCTAATGTAGTGATTGGCTATGTTTTTGAGTTTCGAATATTTGGACAAAAGTTAAATTTCACACAATGACAGTTACAATTTTGGCGAGAGCGTTTTGAGCAGTTTAAGTTTTGGCGAGAGCGCTAGTTAATTTTTAAAAATTTAAGCAGCACTAGGTAGATGTCGTTAGTGTATTACTAATTGCTTAGCAACAAGGACTGAGATACGTGTAATACATAAAACTGGATTTATAGTATGACGGACTGTAGACGCACTGTAACAAACGGACTGTAAATATTATTTCAATTTATAAATCGACGAAGTGGAATTTTTTCACATGAGTAGAAACAGTGGCTAAAGTTGGTGACCATGATACTATAATATCCTTTTATTATTTATTATTATTATTTTTTAAATTCTTAACGTTCATTGTAACAAATAATCAACAAAATCAAAATTCGAATATGTTGATAAAAAACTTTACAAAATGGTGGGCGGGCCAGACAGTTCACTTTGGTTGACAGCACAAAATTCTACCTTTTGATTGGCCAGACGCAAGTAACGCACTGTAAAAGATGAAAGTTGGCCAACTCTTCCGTTGCAGTTCGTTTCACTTACGTCCCGTCATGCGTTTACGTTCATTTATAAATAAGAGTACACAAAATTCTATGTTGATCTTTTTCCAGTGCGTCTACGTTTATAGTGCGTCAAACTATAAATCCAGCATAAGTTTCAAAAAGAAATATTATTTATAAGCAATTTTATATTATCGTTAAATTTTATATTTTAATTTTACTTAAAGAATATTCACGTCATAAACCAAATAAGTTGGCAGTGACATCTATAACTTAAATAGTTGAGAACTAAATTAATTTTATATGTTTATAAATTATTAAATAGATGTCACACACATGTAACATATAACGACTTGCGTAATTAGTTTGCGCAACAAACTTCAGTAACCATTAAAAAATCCTTGAGATATCATATGGAATAATATTTAGTATAAAATGTTTCAATATCGATTAAAACGTCATCCCGAATTGGTTGTCATATGTATAGATTGCACAAATAAAATATTAAATTTATTAAGTAAAAAAGCTAAAATAGACACATACTTTATATAATAAAATAGTATTTCTTTTACATTCAATACTGTTTTTTGAAGCACATAAAATGATGTTCTTTATTTTTATACAACCAGAAAAATTTTAAGAATTTTAGCGAAATTTGTAAAATTAGAGGTAAGCATTCACCAAAATTTAGACTGTCAAAAACGCTCTCACCAAAATTTCAACTTTCATTTTTTTTTAAATCTATAAAAGGAGATCGCACACATCTTATGGAAACTGTAATGTCATTCAAATGTAATAAAATTTACAGGAACAGATTCGTCCCGAAATTACAATCATTACATATCATTGTGCCAACTTTTTATTAATTACGGCGTAAATGGTAATTAAAGTTTATGGAAATCACATTTTTGAAGTTCATAAAACTGTCATTCATAAATACTATTATTCTAGTCGCTATTGAAAACAGCTTAACCCAGCTAGTAATAGTACTTAGCCATAGTACCTACAGAAGATTTATGAACTGACTTTCGAGACGAATCTATTCATGTAAATTTTATTGCATTTGAGTTACATTACATTTTCCATAAGATGTGTGTGGTTGGTGTCCTTTGCGTTGTATACTCGATTCACTAATCTCAGTTCCAAGTGTCTAGTAAATTTAGTATTATAGTTCATTTTTTGCTACATTGAAGAAATTTTGACTTCGATTTTAATAGTCTAAACGTAGGCATAGATAATCAAACTCACATTTTACTTACGTTAATCAAAGTCCCAGTTTGTTAGCTATCTCTTGCAGGATCTTGCCTACTGCCACTGTTGACGAAATTGTCGAAGTTATTAACTTTAGAAGAAAAGTGATTATAAAATAAACTTTATTTCTGACATATTTACATAAAGAAACTAATTTAAACTGAAATTAAATGAAAGGCGTTGTGTATCGTCTATGGTTGTTGATTGTCTCTGTCCCACTCGCAGGTCGCAGTTGCGTCGCTTCAAAACCTGGTACCTACCGAGTTTGGCGCACAATGTTGCCACTTTGTTTTATTGTCCGTGAATTCCAAACAGTCACGCTGTTCCTAACATTTAGTTACAAGACGCAAAGAAACTACCTAACAGTCCCCGGTAAGAAACGGATAGTTTCTTGAGCCTGATGTTAACCAATAGTTCGACGCTGTATTGTCGACATACTCTGAACTAACTTAATTGGGATATCGACCACGCAGATGTTTCTCCATCCAGATGAGCGTTTTTCTACAATAGATAAATGGTTCGTGCGCATTTCTTGTTACCTCAATAGTGTTAAGTTATCTTCTACGTTAATTTGAGTTGAAACTTATTTTTTGGAATGCCAAAACTTAGTACAGTATCATCTTAACTTTTCATTGAAGTTCTCTGTTTTTAGAAATTAAATTAGAGAACAAATCTAAGAAAAATAAATCTTATTGAGTATCTTAACAGTCTATATTTGTGAAGGTACAGTCGTCACATCTAAAGCTGATGGTACAGGAACTGTAAATATAATATCTGGTATATACAAAAAATGCTCTTAGAAATAAATAATATATTTTATTAAAAAATATTACGTACAGTGAATATATACAAATCTTTACAGGAATGAACTACTTGAATAGGTTTCCTGTCATTAAATATAATAGGAAGTTATATTCCGATTATGTACGGTTCCATTTATTGCTAAAAAACTATTTAATAGACCTTTTTAAGTAATTGCAATCTGACTTAATTAAGTATGTGTTAGTACCCGAAAGAATTTAATATGTTTATATGCAGCCATCAAAAAAATCATAATTATTGTAGTCTATGCAATAAAAATGTATTTACTTTACATACATAATATTCTTAAACTAACAAGTGGTCTACAATTTTCTGCGTCTTTGGAAAAATTTAAAAAATGCAAAATTCTAAACCAAAGTCTGAGGCACCACAAACCAAAACGATAAACTTAAAATAAAAAATTTGAATGAATAAAGAATAGCTAAACTTTTATATTTGGATGTAGATACAAAGCTTGGAGATATAATTGTAATAAGCAACATTAAGATAAAATTACATAAATATTTACTCACAGAGGTAGAACTGTTCACAAAAAAGATACAAGACAAACATTTGTACTACACTTTTACAATTAGACTGACCATTTTAAAATAAGTTAAATAAAACAACAAAAAGTGTATAGGATATAGACGAGTTTCTTTGTATATATAAAATAAAGTAGCAGGTACATTTTAAATCAATTTGAATTAAATGGATTGCAGAATATTGCTGTAGATGCTGCTTAACTGATTCGTATCTGCTTTGTAATTTATTACATTTTTTTTTGTGTTGGTAATATAACATATTTCAAGAAACAGTGTTTTACAATATAGTTACTGTTTGTAGGATTTCAACACTAGTATAAACAACAGTGTTTTTACCTTTATGACAGTCACTTTTGTGCTGGGTAATATGTTGTTTTAACTATTGGCTTGTCTGTCCAACATAGCAACCTTCGCACACGGTATTTTGAAGATTGTATTGGTGGTGTACATTACTGGTGTCTTATCTTTAACACGAGAAAACAAACTTTTGTTATTAATATCGATGTAATTACCAATTCTAATGTTAGTATATGGTTTGAAGAGGGCTATAATCTTATTTGTTAGATTACCAATGAAGGGCAATCTTTTATATTTAAAGTTTTGTGGAGCCTCTCTATCCAATGGTCCATTATAATAGTGGAAGTTGTAAATTAATTGTTTAAGGAGTGTCTTCGAATAACCGTTGTTAATAAATATCTCAAGAAACTGGTCGTCGCATATATTGAGTATTCTATTTTTCATAGCAAGAATTGTACTGTATTTCTGGTTTTTGGGGTGGTTGGAAGCAAAGTTTAAAAATCTGCCTGAAGCAGTAGGTTTTTGGTACTAATCTAGTATTATACGATTGTTTTTCGTGCGGATTACTTTGGTGTTCAAAAAAAGGTACGCTATTGTACGCATCTTAAATACGTTTAACTCTTTTAATGACAAATACAATTTACTGGTGAAAGAGAAACTAAAAATTTATTTAATAGAGTTTAGTGAGCGTCCAGCTTTCAACTACATACAATGCTGTCGAGAAGATGTTAAATTTGACGAATCTTATTTTCAGGTTATTATTAACACTTCGTTCATATAATACTTTTTGCTCTGGCCTTTTAAATGTGGATTTTTATCTATTTGTTAATATGCCAAGTGTCATTTATATTGTAACGTATCGAAATACCGATACGTTACATTTTGTCTAATTTTCGTTTATTTGACTAATTTTATATAACACTAAGTATAAAGTTAATTTTTTTGCAGTTCTCAAGAAATTATTTTATGCAGCTAATATTTCGCAACAAAACCACCGATAAATTTTTGTGTTTTTTATCTTTTATAAAATTCCGTTACGTTTTGTTTGCAACTATTCTAAATAAGTGGCTCAGAGCCAGATGTACCTATCCAACATAGTTTTAATTTTTAAGTTCAGTGCACCTCTGCAAATTATATTTTTTTCTAAACAAAAACCAGCCATACTTCAAATAACTTTAGAACCCGTGTTGCCATCTATTAAAAATATTGCAAAACACGAATGTCACTTTCTTTAACCGCCAGACGTGCCTATACAGCATTCAAGATGACCGAGCCGAGTGGTGAAAGTGATAGTGAGACAACAGGTATGTACTTTGTATTATTCGCGATAAGCCAAAATGATTTTTTAATAATATTTCTTTAAAAAACTGTATTATAATATATTGTTGTATAGGCTATTCCGGCTCTACGTTATCATGAATTTTTTGAAGAAATTTGATGATTCACGATAAGCTTTAATTTAATTATTAAAGTTAATTTTTGTATTCCATTTTTTTATTTTATTGTATTTTAGATAATGACAACGACCATGTGACATTTGAAACGCCGTCCAACACTCGAAAACGGAAGTATGGTATGGCCAGAAGACCTACCGTAATAATACTTAGAGAACCGTTACTGGACGGTACCTAACTCACGTTAATTTACTTACAGACTATTTACTTATTACTCTGTGTATAGAGTAGATTGTAAACATGTAATGTAACAATACAACGTGTTTCAGATAAAGGTAAGACTGTTCGTCCAAAAGTATGCAAACCAAGAAGTTGCTGTAGAACTTCTAATGAATTAGGTCTTCCTAATGAAATGCAAAGAAGCAATGTAAAGGAAATAAATCTAAAATTTTTTGTGTCTGGACACATTTTTTCAACTTTTGATCAAAATTTTGGTGTCATTGACAAGGAAAAAAATATTACGAAAATATATTTGTGCCAGACGACTGGATAAACGTAATAAACATCTCAAAGAAAAAGGAGCCTAAATCTTGTACTCATAAAATGGAAAAAAAAATGATTTTCTCAGTACCAAAAAATTGAAGCACGACATTGTAAATAGAAAGAAAGCAATTACAGGAGAAAAAGTAGAATGGCTAAAAATATCCTGGATTCAGTTACGACAATCTAAGCCAAGAAAAATGTATTTTAAATATAACTATAACACTGATAGTTATTTTTCTGAAGTAGATTTCACGAAAAAGATACGTGGCCGTTCTTCAACAAATCCATACATAAAGTTAGATTTATTATTTCCCGAAAGAAGAGGGATAACAGTAGAGAAAAAGAAAGATCTAATAACATTGTTAAAGTACGTGTCTCCTATCCACCACGACCATTTTAAAACTCTCAAGTGTACCAATGAGATGGATACAGGTCTAGTACAGATTCAAGAGGAAGAGACGGAGTAATACTTTTTTTTTCCAGTTCAAAATATTTTTCAGTTTTGTTAGTGCCAAAAACGCCTATACAACATTTTTTTCCTTTTTTCTTTAAAAATAAAGCTAATTTTGAAATAATTTTTTTTGATTTATTCTACCTGAATTATTTTAGTTTCTTCTATACAAAAACCCCAAAATGTAGTTATGTTACTTTATTTAGAAATTTATATAACCGATTAACTTTACCCTAAATTATCTCAAAAGAGTGAATTTGTTGTATAGTCACCTCTGGTTCTGAGCCACTCAAATAATCCCTTTAAAGTTGTCGCAATACTGTCACGATGCCGCCAAAGTGCCCGTCTACGAAAACCGTTAGGTTAGACAAAATTTTGATTATTTCAATCTCCTAGCGACGTTAACGGTACTATATCCATGTAAATATTATTCTATAAAAGGGACCTTTTCAATTTCTTTTTATTTTTTGTTTTGAAAGCAAGAGAAGATCGATGATTCTACGCGTGTACGGACTTTATTTTTGCATTTTCTCATCTAATTAGTGTCCTAGGACAGAGACCACTTTCATTCTAGTTCATCCTAGTTTGGAGGTCCCCTTTATCCTAATCTTTTTGTTTCTGTTTTGGACGGAGCCCCCCTAGACTCGGAGATACGTGATGTTTTCAGTTTCTTCTATTTCAATACCATATTATGCTGTAATTATGTAATCATCCACCGGAATTTTGCTGACTCCCATATATTTAGTTTTTAAAGTATTTAGTTTTGAGCCGTATTCTTCACATTCTCCACAGTATCATCTGAATATATATGATCACTGATCTAAATTCCGTTGATCGTGATACCTACATTAACCCTGGCAAGTACCTCTTTAACAATATGCTCGGAGTGCAGGATAAAAAGCAGTGGTGACAAGGTGTACCTCTGTATATCTTAAGAATTTCAATTGATTCAGAAATATCTAGACCAATTCTGTCAGCTTCTCTACATGAACTGTAATATAGGGTAGAAACAAGGAGTTTTGGTCAGTCAGTAAAATGTTAAATACTATTAAAATCCATACTGTTGTAAGTTCTTGTTAAAATTTCCAGTTATATATTTCATTCAGATAATATCTGATAATATCTACTGGATATTTGTATGCACTTTTCACAAAATGATATTATTTTTACGTTTCTCCCTTTCTATCAATTACAGTGTCTGTTACGTTGAATTGCACCCCACATAGATATATACAAAGAAGCGGCATACTGCGATACAGTAGCTTTAGTCTGTTCTTATTCGAAAAATTAGACGATGTACAGTCGTTACATAATAAAATTTAACCGCAAACAAGAACTCTGAGGAAAGTTGTGAAAAAATAGAATTTACCAGAAGGTGGATAAATGGCAAATTTGGCATAAATATTATATTTATTTTTATTTAAATGTTACTAACGCTTTCGGGTTTAGATACAAAATTTGTACTCTAGTTAATGCAAAATATTGTTGAAAAGGTCCACGATTCGAGTTTTTCAATTACACTTTGATAACTTATACATGCTTTTAACTATATCTATTAAGTATTGTTAAAATTCTGTTGTATACATATTTACAATTCAAATGGCTTTCCTAAACCAGCCCAATGATCAGGTACTTCCAAAAAATACTTATGCATCGCCTCCATAAAACGTTTTTGATACTCTTCTGGCGAAATTATAGTGGGTAATTTGCCCTGCCCTCCTAAAATACCACTTTTCTTGACCATTGTTTCTAATCTCTTATCCCAGGTAAACGTTCTGATATAATCTGAAATCATATAATACAATAATAAACACATATTATAATAGAGTAGATATAGAGTAGTGTATATATATATATATATATATATATATATATATATATATATATATATAAGAGAAATTTAATCTTTGCAGATAAGTTAAATAGTAAACTCTTAAATATTGGGGAAATCTGCAAGAAAGACTCTAATGAGTATCAATTGTTTCGCCGAACGTTTTCGCCAAAGAGAATTAATTTGGCTTCTTCAGGGCTGAAAGAGAATAAATTATAATTAGCTATCATATATTATCTATTAAAACATTATTGATCTTACCGTAACTTAGAATTGTAGAGTTAGAATATTAAAAAACTTTGCTAGTAACATAGTGGTGTTTTTTGTTACTATGTGCAAAAAAAAGTTTTTTTAAGGTTTGAAATGTATGGTAGCTTTGAACTTAACACGCAAAGGTTTACCCAAGGTTAATCGAAAAACCCAATGTAACTACATTTAAAAGGAGGTAATTCTTTGAATTGTCGGTAATAACTAAATTTTTGATTTTTAGAAAGTTTAAAAGTGAGGTTCTGTTTTAGCCAGAACGCGTGCGCTGACAAATTCAAGTAGTTCTTATGAATCTTTATGTCGTTAAGGTTCATTGGTAAAAACGAATGAAATTAAATCCCAGTATAGGGAAATATTATTTTGATTTTCTTTATTTAATTATATTCTATTGTTCATGTATTATTATATCTTATTGGGATGTATCTAAGAAAAGCAAGGGAATATTATCTTTTTTAGTTAATAAAAATTAATTATAAAGGTAGGTTAGTTGTTAATGGATATATCAGTCAAGTTAGTTATCTGTGATGTTGTATTGTTCTTGGTATCTGATTTAAGTAAGAAGTGGTATATATCGCTTAGATTCTTAATATCACTCTTAACATTAATGGAGAAATCGTTAAGGAAAATATAAGACATTTCAATGAACTCTCTTTTAGATTTATTGTTCTCACGGTGGAGAATTGTAGTGTTCGTATAGTCCATGAGATGACCAGTGGAATGGACATGTTTGGCTAATGCACAACGGTCAGGGTGAAGTCGAGAATCACTTTTGTGTAGTGTAATACGTGATTTCAATAATTGAGATGTTTGACCGATGTAGGAATTGTTGCAAGAGAGACATGGAATGTTGTAGACAATGTTACTAAGCCTATCTATGGGAGTCTTATCTTTTATCTTAGAATAAAGATTATTAATTGTTAGGGCTGATTTACAATTTTGGTAATAATAACAACAACATTAAACTTAATGTCGCTTGTAGATCAAAACACTACACAAGAGGAGGTCGGTGGTGGTGACAGCATCTGCAGGTCCATCCTCGGTCGATGTACTCACTCCTTCGGCGGGTTCGTCCTCGTCTAGGCTATCCGGATCCCATCTAACCATATCAAACGGTGTCTCGTAGGCCAGGGGCCCAAACCTACGTGGCAAACGACCACCTAACTGTAAGGGGGCCTGGCTGGTCCTACTCCGCGATCTACGTTGGCAGCTGGGGCGTCTAACGTCGAAGAGGGCTGGCTCGTCGAAGGTATCTGCACACTGACGGTCTCAGGTCTGCAGAAGGCTCGGATATCGGCATGTTAGCTGATGTGCTAACATTCGATGCATCTCCTCGCTGTCTTCATGAATGTCTTCTGTGCAGGCTGGTCGTGGATTTGAATTTTTGTTGGGCGCCATGTCGTATCGGAACTAGTAACTATGTGGAATTTATATAGTTACTAGTTGTTATCTAACATTGCACAATATTACGCAATATGGCGCAATGTTAGTCCGAACGCTCTTTGTTTGGATCTCGTCTTTGTCAAGACGAGATCTGTTGTTTGTTCTTATAGGACGAAGAAATAAAACAACAAACTGTGGTAAAAAAAACTCAACCACAGAGTCTTAAGAAAATATCGCAGAGCCCTTAGAGCAAAGTGCTCTAGGAGCGCCCGTGAGGGGCTGACCTCGACTAGGCAACTACTACTCGAGATCCGAAAATGTCCCATATTTAAAGGTGTTTTAACTTTTATATGAGATTTTTGGATCTCTCGTCCAATCGAATTTAATAAAAGTTCCAGAAGGAAGGGCGATGCGCATCAGGGTGCGTATATGTTGCACCAGGATGACAATATATGGTAGCTAATTATAATTTATTCTCTTTCAGCACTGAAGAAGCCAAATTAATTCTCTTTGGCGAAAACGTTCGGCGAAACAATAGATACTCATTTGAGTCTTTCTTGCAGATTTACCCAATATTTAAGAGTTTACTATCTATCTATCTATCTATATACATATATATATATATATATATATATATATATATATATATATATATATATATATATATATATATATATGTTGTAAAGAACTTTAAATAGTCGCACAATTTTAACAATATACATCAAAATAAAACATCACCAGATGTATCTACGTAATAAAACTAATATTTACCTATAATTCCTAGAACTAATTCCTTATTATCAGGATCCAGTCCAACTAATAATGAATAATCCATTACAGATTGGGCTGATAAAAATTCTGTATCGTTCTGGATGGCGTTTATTAATACGGCTTTGGAATGTTGTAGTACATATAACGGGGAATCACAGGTCACTAAAATAACAATATTGTTAACAAATTAATATGTTCTTCTAAGGCAAGTGCAAAATTTAATAAACCGTCGTCCGAGTTTTGCCCGTTTCATTTTAAAAACGGGAATGAACCAGTGAACATATCCTTACAATTATACAGTGCAAGTATCTCATAACATATTTTCTGAACCATAAAAATAAAATTAATAAAAATTTGAGTAACTGAACTGAGGTATTTGTTCATAGTTTTTATGATGTTTCAGTTACATAAATGGAAATGGCTTGCGTGTTGTAAGATAATTTTAAATGAGTTCATATGGTAAGTAATACTTCACTTGACAGCTCCTTTCACGATCTTTTCAGCGACGGGTTTGAGTTATACGGAGACTCTTTTTGTATTATCGAACCTTAACTAAGCTTGTAATAGAAAACCACGTATGCTGGTCATTTTAATATAGCAACATCAGTTGCCATATGGCAGAATCGCCAAAGAATTACTCCAAACAATAAATCTTTAGTAAGAGACAATTATATATAATAATAAATAAAAAATAAATGCTTACTTTTCATTAAATTCTCATCTAGCAGGACTATTTCTTCTCCTTGATTGTCAGGAATAACTAATCTATTCCTCATAGATCCTTTGAGGTCAAATTTTTGAGAAACCTTTCTGTTATAAAACAAATTCTCCATGACTAGAATATTTGATCGATAGGGTACACTAGAATTGTTTTTAAATACTATCTGGTATATTCCTAATATTTTTCCCAAGAGGGTCAGTTGTTTGGTAGCTTGACATTTGTGCATGTAGGCAAAATAATTGGAAGATGCTTCGAGAAATAAGTGAATTTCCGATTTTGACATTTCCTTGAGTATAAATCTATCGTCTGAAACAAATAAAATTAATAAATGTTTAATGACATTAGTGTCGTTATGAAGCGGCGGTAATATGTCGTGATACATAAGCGTATAAAGATGTCCCTATGTTTCTCTTCACGGTGATCACAACCTTATCACAACCATGACTCTAGACAGCTTCAAAGATGAAAATGATCGTTCGAAAGAAAGTGAAATAAATTTATCTTCGATAAATCTTCGATAAATTTATTTCACTTTCGAAGAAAGTCGAGCTTATCTTCCAAAAATTACTATAAGTTGGTTATATAATAAAAATATATATCTCACGATTAAATTATCGTAATTCATAAAAATACGGCTTACCTATGGTTTTCGAAAAATTTGATCCGGATTTTCCACCTCTTGCATTCCATTGCGCAGATCTGGATAATGACCTTATATAGCCCTCTTCGCCCATCGGTAAAACAGCAGCTCTAAGTGCTGCAAATTTTTCAGCTAAGTAAACCCTACAGAAGAAATTGCTAGTTCCGTCCTGGAATTGTACCTCAACGTGAGTTTTACGCACTTTCTTAGCATCCTCTTGTAGTTCTGCCAATCTCGATTGTTCAGCACTAAAAGCAGAGTTAAATGCGTATTATTATAAGAAACAAAACCAAAAAGAGCAGTTGTTGCAAAATAAAAATAGGTTGTCGGTCCTAAATCTAGGGGGATCTACAGGCAGGTTATCATCGTACTGATAGATTTCAAACCCATACAGCTCATAAAAACAGGATTATGTCTCGGAATAGGAGAGATTCAATAACAACGACCAACGCAAGAAAAAGAACTTGGTACTTGGATCGTAAAGTCGTTAAACACAACAAAGCAGAAAATAACTAAGAGCTTGTGAAGAAAAAAATATAGACCTATGTGCCCTACAGGAGACGAAGAAAAAAGGAAAGGATCAAAGTGGCGTTGAGAAAGAAATTCATTTAAAATTATTTTTTTTTTATTTATGTATTTGATCTATTATTTATCTACAGTTCACTACACAAATAATAAAACGAGTCATGCGCGTTCAAATCATTGTTCGCCAAAAAAATTTCATGATGGATCAGTATTGTACATTCGTTTAGCAAATTCCCATCTGTAAACACACGCACGTGTTGATATTCGCCCTCTCATTCGTCAAGAGGCTATTAAATATAATTTATTGCCTTAAGCCAGACGGATTCTCATGTTACAGATCCAAAGTTGCCAGTCTGTTTAAATTCAAATTGTAGCGTGTTGGTTTTTAAGTTATTATATTGTGTGTTATATGTTATAGTTATTGTTAAGTTATTTACTAGTCGTGTTATTTTTTAGAGTTTAGTTTAAGTGTTTAGTATTAAGTTTTATAGTGTGTAGTGAACTTTTAGTATCCAAAAACAAAGTATTTGTTAATCAAAAGTAAAAATAGCTTGCGGTAATCACTTTAATAAAGGTAAGAGAAACCAATATTTTAATTTATTGATGTTTCGAAAAGTTTTATTTCCTTTTTAGTCCATTTATTCACGGTTATTGCTGTAAATATTAAAGAACCGCTTGGATTGACATCAAATTTGGCATATACATAAATAACGGCAAAGAAAAAAAGTGATATTGTGCCGATGTGTGCTTTTGCCATGGGGGTGAGTTTCACCCCTTCTCGAGTGTGAAAAACATGCGTTCAAAATAAGTCCAGAATTGAATAAACTGACTAATTCTAAGTAACTTTTATTTCATACAGTTTTTGCACAAAGTCAATACTTATCGAGTTATTTGCGAGTGAATATGATCATTTTTCAACAAAAAACCACCGTTTTTAGATGGTTTTCCGCAAATAGCTCAAAAAGTAAATATTTTATCGAAAAACATATTAGCAAAAGTATAGCTTATAAAAAGTTAAAAAAATGATGTATTTATATCTATATGAAGTCTGTAGACTCAGTAAAAGCAGAGTTGTAGCTAATGAAAAGTAATTCAAATTTCAAATCGAATATTTCAACTAGAAATATCAAAAAAAATGAAGCACTTTTCGGGGAAAACTCGCTGTCGGGGAAAGTAAAGTGCTTGTTTTTTTTATTCGTTCACGTTAAAATATTCGATTTGGAATTTGACGAATAAGAACTTACTTTTTATTAGCTAAAAATGTGCTTCTGGCTTTATACGTACACCATTTTTTTTTGCTATTTTATAAGCTATATTTTTGCTAAGAATATTTTTTCGATAAAATACTTACTTTTTGAGTTATTTGCAAAAACCGTCTAAAAACCTTGTTTTTTTGTTGTTGAAAAATGAACATATTCACTCGCAAATAACTCGAAGAGTATTGACTCAGTGAAAAAACTCTATAGAACAAAGGTTGCTTAGAATTAGTCCGTTTATCCATTTCCTGACTTATTTTGAATGTATGTTTTTTCACCCCTGAGAATGGGTGAAAGTCACCCCTAGGGCAAAAACACACATCGGCACAATATTTTTTATTTAACATGTTAGCTATGTGTATGCCAAATATGATGTCAATCCAAGCTGTTCTTTGGGGAGGTTTTATCGTGAGTGAATGGAATATTTCTGGACTTGAAAAAGTATACAGAATGCAGTTTCATAACTTTACCGATATTTTCGATGATGCTGGTTTTATTACAATACATATTATTTTTCCCTAGGCTATTTTGACATTCTCTCAATCAACTAAGTATATTAAGTTATTGAAGATAAATAGAATAACAAAAATGTCAAGCACTCATACAGCCGATGAACTCCTTGATATTGATTTAATCCTCATTCTACCTAAAAAAAGACCAGCATTTTGATGGACAGGAACGAAATTGTCTTGTAGAGACGAGAATTTCTGATAAAAATTAAGTACTACAGAAATAAAAACCGCAAAATTTACTACTTAAATGAGACTTGGTTAAACGCTGGTCACACCAAATTTAAAGTATGGGTTGACAATTCGGCGACGTCTTATAAACAAGCGTTTTTAGATGGAATTTCTACGAGGTTAAAAAATCCTGCAGGTAAATGTTAATGTGCTTTTTCACTTCAAATAATTTTTAAAATTATAAATAAAATTTTCAGGAAAAGGAAAAAGACTAATAATCTGTCACATTGGCAGTGAAGATGGGTTTGTTCCAGAAGGGCTGTGGGTGTTTGAATTAAAAAAAAGTGGGGACTACCATGAAGAGATGAACGGGAAATCTTTCGAAAATTGGTTAAAAAATATACTGCCCCGATTAGAAGACAATTCCATCATCGTATTGGACAACGCGTGTTATCATTCCAGAAAATTGGAAAAAATTCTAACTACTGCTTCTAGAAAGGCTGACATCCAAGTGTGACTGAAATCAAAAAATATAGGGTTTGAGGACTCCATGTTAAAAGTGCAACTGCTGGCTATCGTTAAGGAACATAAGGGGCAATATAATAAATATATCATTGATGAGATGGCAAAAAGCTAAAACAAAGTAGTGTTAAGGCTGCCCCCATACCATTGTGAGCTCAACCCGATTGAGCTCATCTGGGCAGAAGTAAAAAATTATGTAGCAGCCAAAAACACAACCTTTAAATTTGCAGATATGAAAAATATTTTTTATGGTGCAATAAATAATATTAGTCCAACCAACTAAATGTGTGCAACACGTTCAAAAAAAAGTAGAGTCCAAAATGTGGAAGTTGGACAATATAATAGAGAACCATATCGAACCCATAACAATAAATCCAGACGAAGTCAGCAGCACATGTAGCTCCTCAGACTCTGAGTAATTTAAATGGTATGTTTTTATGCTTTGATAAACTTATGACAATGCTACTTTATTCAAAATGTTCACTTTGTTATGTATCTCTCAGTTAATGAATATTTTAGCACATTTTTCTTCAATGGAACATTAAATTTTGCTCACAATGATTAAATTTCAAGAAATTCTTACACTAATAGTTTCAAAAGTAAATATTTAAAAAAAATCATATGATACACCTCAGTACGACACTGTTTGGCTTTCACGTGCATTTGTTGACAATTGGGAATATGTAAAATGAATGTAGGTTAGTGTAGAGATCACAATCGTCCACTTATATATCAGTTTTTACTCTTATTTATTTTAAAACGTAAGTAAATGTTGTAACAAGATGACGCTCAATTAATAGAAAACTTAAATCATGTGTCCGGACAAACTGATTTTAATAAGGAATGTTTCCTCTACGTGCTCGAATTATTGCCTGAATTCTGCTTGGCATGCCTAAAATCAAATGAGAAATGTCCTGTTGAGGAATAAATTCCCATTCCTCTAAAAGGGCTTCTTCTAACTGATTTAAAGTTAAAGGGACAGGAACACGACTTCGTATCCTTCGCACAAGCATGTCCCGAACATGGTCAATTAAGTTTGCGTCTGGACTCAATGCTAGCCAGTCCATTACAGGAATGTTTACTTCATTTAAAAACTGTTAAGTGATTCTCGCACTGTGAGGCATTATCATGCATCAGAACAAAGTCATTCCCAACACAATCAGCATAGGTACAACATAATCTTGGAGAATTTCATTAATGTACCTGGTTGCTCTTATGGAGCCTCTTAAAACGATGTACAATTCTGTACGTGCCTCTAGAGAAATTCCAGCCCACACCATAATTGAGCCATACTCTCTCGCGGCTCTCTGGAGACTGCAAGGTAAACCTGGACTTATCGGTCAATAAAACGTGTCTCCAATTATTTACAGTAAAATGAGCATAGTTTCTAGCAAACTGAAGCCGCGCAACTTGATGGTGCCTGAGAAGTTGTAGGCCTGTTGCAGGTCTGCGACTGCTTAAATTTGCTTCTCCAAGCCTTCGTCTAATTGTTCGTTCACTTAGGTTGGTATTCCGGACGTACTGAAGTTGATTTCGGATTTGAACAGCCGTGGCACGACGATCTCGTACCTTTGTAAGAGGATGAAGTGATCATCACGGGCACTAGTTCTTCGTTGGGGACCGGTTCCAGGTCGTCTAGTTTAAGCTCCGGTTACCAAGAAACGTGTAAAAATACGGTGCACAGTACTATTGGATATTTGATATTTTTGAGCAACATATCGCTCACTTCTTCCGTCTTGAAGCAACGCAACAATAGCAGCTGCTGTTTCGGGATTTACAACCATAATTCTTGAGATTAAATCCACTTCCAAGGCAATTCCACTTCAAATTGTGTTTTACACTTAATTCGACTTGACAGTTTACTCACATCAACAAGAACAAGAGAATAACAATAGAATACTAACAGCTACCTTTGCACTTTAAAGTGATAAGAATAGTGTATTCTTTATTTCTGATTTTTTATGCATTTTTTTTTTTTCGAATAAGCACTTAAGTTTTATTAGAAATGACTTAAAACAGTTTGTTTCGTTTCTGTTTACGTTATTATAAAAATAAAAGTTTAAAAAGAATTAAAATTTTAAGTTTTTATTTTAAAAATGCAATGCTTCGTTTTTCGTGTCGGTGAATGTACTACACTCAGATAAAAAAGGAAAAATGAAGAAAAAAGGTAAAAACTTGCGCTAATATGAATCTATATAATGTATATGAATAAAAACAGAAAGTTAAAAGTTAAAAGAAATCGAGGAAACACAAAATTTTGATGAAATGAATCGAGTTGTTAGAGACAGAAAAATAAAATATTAAAATATATGAGTGACGAGAAACCTAATTAGAATTTAACACCCAAAAGTTCCTAAAAATAAAATGGCAATAATCTTACCTCACATCTGGATTTGCCGTAACGTTTGATACATTATTTGCTTCTTTATTTTTCAAAAATCCTAACAAATTCTTCCCCTTATCATCGTCTAGTTTTTCCCTTTCGCTATTGCTTCGCCTCTTTAGAATCGGGCTGTTGGAAAGATCTGCCTGCGGTTTCTTAGCGGTCAAATCTTCCAATAACTTTTTATATTCGACTGAAGCTAGAGTATACGAAACTATAGAACTGGGTTCACTTTCGAGAACTACTAATGGAATTGATGAATCAGATAAGCCGTAATGTTCGCCGTTATTAAATGGAGCCTAAAATAAAATATTTATCAATTAAAAAATCTAGACGAACACTAAAATGAAAGATGAAAGCAATTTGTTGTAAGAATGAAATACCAATTGGTCAGCTTAATATCAATTTCCAGTTGTTATAAAGAAAAAAACTAAAACATTACTCTTTTTTCAAACTAAAAGACTAGAGCTAAAGAAAAAAAGATGCTAAAGCAAAAGAAAAAAATGAAGCATACAAAATGATGCTTACCCGACGAACTAGAACAACTGTACAGAATTACCAGACAAAGAGAAGAGAAGAAAAGATGATACACAAAAAAAAACGAAACCACTTAAATAAGGAACTTAAATATATAGAAAACCTCAACAGAATGGAGACCTATTAACATCAAGGAAAGATGTATTGAATAGATGGGTGGAATACTTTAAACATACACTTAATATAGAGGAAGAAGAAAACCTGGAAGACGGAAGAGATGAGATAAGAGAAACAGACGAGAGGGAAGAGGAACCACCAACGATTCTTGAACTTAAAAAACTAGTCAGAAACAAATCACCCGGAATAGATAATCTCCCAGCTGAACTGTATAAAGGTGTTCACGATACCATAACGGCATTACAGCAGCTTATAAAAGAAATATGGACACAGAAATCCCTCCCCAATGATTGGAATACTTTGCACCATACATAAAAAGGAGACATCTTTGAATGCTCTAACCACAGAGGAATTACGCTTCTAAACGCAGCGTATAAAATATTTTCCACAGTACCATGTCACCGTATGGCACCATATGCAGAACGGATAGTAGGGAAATACCAGGCTGGTTTCAGAGGTGGTAAATCGACAATTCATCAGATTGCAACCCTGAAACAAATTTTAGAAAAAACACTGGAATATGGCATATATACTCATCACATATTTATAGTTTACACAGCAACCTACGATTCTGTGAATAAAGGAGACATGTTCAAAGCAATAAGAGCTAAGAATACCAAATCAGTTGGTAAATTTAACAAAACTAACTCTTGAAAAAGTTGAAAGTAGAGAATTCAGAGGGAACTGTCTGAAACTTTTAAATCAAATAACGGGCTGCGCCAGGCAGACTCTCTCTCCAGTGCAAATCCTTGCCTATGCTGATGATATCAATATTGTTGGGAGAACGGAAAACGCTGTACGAGAGGCATATGTAGCATTAAAAGAATCAGCTACAAAAATGGGTTTAATAATAAACATCAACAAAACGAAGTATATGAAAATAAGCAAGCAACCACAAATCCTACGTACACTTTTTATAGAAAACGACGTCATCGAAGTAGTGAACGAATTTGTATACCTGGGAGCGCTCCTTAACACTGAAAATAATACTACCGCAGAGATAAACCGCAGAATTTGCACGGCCAACAGATGCTGTTTTGGGCTCAATCTCCTCCTTAAATCCACAATTATATCGAGAAATACAAAAATGAAACTCTACAAAACAATAATACGACCAGTCCTAACATACGGTTAAGAGACCTGGAGTCTAACAAAAAGTAATAAAAACATGTTAGGATGTTTCGAAAGAAAAGTAGAAAAGTATTAAGGCGAATCTATGGAGCAGTGAATGACAATGGAGTGTGGAGAAGACGATACAACTTCGAATTTTATAGAATATACTAGGAACCAGATATCGTAAAACATATTAAGATAGGGCGTCTGAGGTGGATAGGGTATGTAATGCGGATGGAACAAAATGGCCCAGGTAGGAAAACGCTCCTTGATAGACCCATTGGTCAGAGAAGAAGAGGAAGACCCAGAACAAGGTTCCTTGATAACATCGATGAAGACATAAGAAATATGGGAATACGTGCATGGCGGAGGAAGGCGATGGATA
This sequence comes from Diabrotica undecimpunctata, assembly GCF_040954645.1. NCBI lineage: Eukaryota > Metazoa > Arthropoda > Insecta > Coleoptera > Chrysomelidae > Diabrotica > Diabrotica undecimpunctata. The sequence continues at coordinate 129,827,836 of NC_092806.1, forward strand.
GGGACTACTGGAGAGAAATTCTTGAGGAGCCTAGGACCCACGCAGGGTTGTAAAGCTAGAATGATGATGATGACTAGAGCTAAGAATATAATAAGTAGAGGTAAAATTGGGATCTTCTTCTGGAACGAATATTATAATAATTCCTTTTTTGGAATGTGCGAAGAATTTGGGTTTGAATGGTCTCTTTTGCCACTCTAGCTTTACTCTATTCTGTATCGATGACTTTGATATTGTTCCTACTTTTAAAAAGTTAGTTAAGATTATTTCTAAAAGAATTAGTATGGATCTGACAAGAAAATAGTGAATGAATGCAAATTTATACACATTATATCAATTTTTTATTTATATATCGATTAATTATGATTATTATTAATACAATTGGAGGAGACGCTTAAATTAATTCACTATATACCACAGTACCAAAATTGTAGCAAGTGACTCATATTTTCAATGTAAATCTTTGCAGGTTTGAGGGGGAAGGAAATCGACGAGTCATAGGCGTACGGTTATTCTTAAAAAAATAATCAGGATTTTAAAACGAATTGATTGCCATCATATTGCCATAAAAATTATTTTCTTATTTTATTTATGCCTCAGATAAAGAAAACAAGCCTTGAAAAAAAGATGCCTGATTAAATACATTTTTTTGGGAAAAACTTTTTATCAGTTTAAATTAACAAAGTTATGACTGATTCAAGGATTAAATTTAATTCCTATAGTAAAAAGAGATTTAATGACATGGAATTAGAAAACAAAAAAACTTTTAGCACAGGTAAAAATGAATTACTTAAACAGTTCTTGGTACGAAACAGTACTAGTAATAAATGGTTCACCTTAACTGAATATTTAGTTTACAAATACTAGGTCCATGGTAATTTCAATGAAGTTATCAAGGTTCCACATATTCTGCTCTTCTTTCACTAGATGTTCGATACATTGATACAATGATACGACTGTAAGATCACATTGCTGAAGACACTATTAAGCAGATTTTTTACATAATTGAATTTGAAAGTAACATTGTTCCTTGCTACTTCATTATTATTTGAACCCACATAAGTTCTATCGGTTATAGTATCATATTTAATATATTTATCTTTATGACACCGTGCTTACTTTAGTAACTCGATTTTTTCAAAATTGGTTTATTGAATTTTTTTTTAGTCAGCCTCCAGTCTTTTTAGAAACAAAAGCATTAAACCTCCTTCTACAAATCCTGAGTCGCTAAAAATATGGCTAATAATAAGGCGTCTTCCCTTTCCAGATAGGGCTTTTAAACCTGTCAATAAACCATTTAGGAAAGCTTGTCGTTCGTTTTTCGCATTTAAATCCTGCCAAATTTTGTCACAGTATGTCCTTCATTTAACCACGTTTCATCTGTAAGTATATTTTTTTTTGTTTCAGATACTTTCTGCGCCATAAAATGATTTCTTCTTTTTGAATAAGGGTACTATTCCTCTTTCCCTTTAAATTCCTAAAGTTCATTTTACGTAAAGTACGTAACAAAACACGTCTTGTTATTATTTGTCACCAAATTGAATTAAACTAAATTACTCACAATTCACAAAAAGTAAATGTAAAAGATCCTTCACTAATAACAATACTACAAACAATTCTGTTATCTGCTTTATGAAACCCCTGTCTGTGCACTTATGAAACCGAGTTACAGATAACAGACAATAAAATAGCTATCCGAACAATGGCATTGTTACCGTTAGAGAAAGATATAAACTTCGTTGCAGATACCTTCAAGTTGAATCATACACGCTGACAACGTTACATTTTCCTTAGAACCCAAATTTTCTCCAAAATATTTGAACAGTTTAAAAATAGACCAGTCAAATTATTGAAATTGATTTCATATAAAATGAGATCTTTTCTATCTCAACGTATATTCTTTGAACAGTCAGAAGAAGAAGGTTTTAGTCAGTTTTTTAAGAGATTAAACAGATTCTGCAATAATCCACTAATTTGTTTATTAAATAATATTTAGATTTTTTCCTTTTGTCGGAACAAAAATATTTTTTTTCTTAAGGGTAAACGTCCAATTTTACTGGCCTATAAAAAATCATTAAAACATGAGTCACTTGCTACAATTGTGGTACTTTATTGTAATTGAGAGCTTTCTTAAGAATAAATTCTCTCCTAAAATTAATAATAAGAGTATTTTGCATAATGTTTTAATTTATGAAGATATCTTCTATAAGGCGAAAGCTTAATTTCTATCCAGAATTGGAGAGAACTTAGTTATTAAAGGTAAAATAAAATACATACCTGTATCACACATAGATTATTTGAAGATGGCAGTAAGGATGACAAGATGGTCTTTACCGTTTTCTTATCAACTTCCTTTTTGTTATCTACACTATCTTCATTTTGGGAACCAACTGTGCTTTCAGAATGGGATCTATTATGAGTTTTCGGTGAAGCTGATGAATAGGACTCGCCTAAAAAATGTTAATCAATATAGGGATTTTCATTTTTCTTATAATCATGAGGAACATCAGGAAATTATCTTATAATATAATCTTGACGTCAATTGTTTTGTCTATTAAAGAGTTGTCTCAATATTTAGTTTTCGACAGAACAATAAAATTGATTTCATATAATTAAAGGAACTATGAACAAATAAAACCTTAACAGTAAAGTTTATATTCACCACGACATTAATCGAATAGTTCGTATCTATCGAATTATTTCACTAAATACTTTAACCTATAAAAACTTACCATCACTATTATCCAAACTTGACACCTTTTTAGAGATCAAACTCGTGCTTTCCTTTTCTTCTTGAATATTTAGCTCTGGATGTTCGGAATTATCTTCAGCGTTTGTATCTACTAATTTGTCTTTCTTTTTATCATTATCCTTCTTACGCGATATGATTTCATTCAGTCTGGCATTCCAATTGTCTACTATATCCACAACATTCTTTTTTAATTTTGTTAAACAATCTGATATGTTCCAATAGGTAACAAAAAGTTCTAAAATACAAAGACGATATTTAATGATTAGAAATGCCTTCTGGGTATATAAACAATCATTTGAAAGCTATTGCAATATTCATTTAATTAATTTAACCCATTTAAGCACATCGTCCTTTTAAACTACCTCGTTACAAATATGCCAGGAACTTAATTATATTGCTAGTTATTAAGAGATGGCGCGTGCTGTTTCGTGTAACAAAAAGCCATTTTATTAAAAAAAAACTTAACAATCGTTGTATAAATCTGTTGTTTTCGGCAGAATTTTTGAGGTTGCCTGAAAGACTGTTTATAGTTTCCAAACATGTCTGATAAAAGGTGAGTAAAATATATTGTTAGATTCTTATTATATATTGTTATATTGTTAATTCTTTAATTTCAAATTAGCACTAGCACTCTTTCAGAAAGAAAGAGTGCTAGATTCGGCGTGACCACAAAAGTTCAGAAGGATCTATTTCGTGTTCCGGAAAACGTCTCTCTAGCCCACTGTATTGCCCAAGACCAGGAGATGACTAAAGAAATCTCGTCCGCATTCAATAAAAACTTGGACGAGGTAAAAAATCAGCAGCCTAAGTTGGAAGAGTACTGAGGTTGAAAGATAGTCCTTGATCTTTGCTGTATATGGTGACCAGGAAGTCTTATACAGACAAGGTAAGCTACGAGGATATATGGCGTGCTCTAACAAATTTAAAGAAAATCGTGTGCAATTATAACATCAAAAATTTGGCTATACTAAAAAACCGCAAAAACCAAACACAACCACCGTTTTGGTTTGGCTGTTAGTTATGCAAGTACTCCAAAGTTCACTGAAGATAATACTGATTAGTCCGAAAACGTTTTGAACTTTTAATCCATGTGGATTTAGATCCAGAAAATCTAAGTGGAGAGCCTCAAATTAAATTTTCGGCGACGTCTTTCAATTAATTCTAAAGGAACAAGGAACCTTTAGGTTCAAGAGTTGTTTCGGATCTTCTAAAATTCCAACCTCCACCGAAATCACGTCACCATCGACGGTATAAATGAACCGTCCCTGTTCCCAGTAGTAGTAATGCATTGGTTAGTAATCATTGGTCTGAGGGCTCGGGAGACTGAAACCTCGGAAACCCTGAAGAAGATATCAGAGAGGATGTTGAAAGCTCGCGCAGTGATAATCGAGTATATATATATATATATATATATATATATATATATATATATATATACATATATATATATATTATATATATATATGTATATATATATATATGTATATATATATATATGTATATATATATATATGTATATATATATATATATATATATATATATATATATATACATATATATATATTATATATATATGTATATATATATATATATGTATATATATATATACATACATATATATATATATATATATATATATATATATATATATATATATATATATATATATATATATATATATATATATATATATATATTCAATACCTTCCAAGTAAGTGTTAAATATACCTTCCAAGTAAGTGTTAAATATACCTTTTTTATCAAATTGTTTATTTTCTATGGTTGGCGAGGTCAATTTAAGCTGTATCTCTTCGACTTTTTGTTTGAACTGATTGTGATCTTTCATTAAAAGTTGCTTAAAGTTCCCATTTGGGTCTGCTTCGTCGCTGACCAAATTTTTTAATTTATCTTGAATCAAAGAAAAAATATCATGCCCTTTTTGTGCAATATTTTTAATTTCATCTATGAGTTCAGTCTGAAATTTATTGCTTTCGCATTCTACTTCTATTATTGGAGGAGGTAGGGAAATTTCTAGAATCGTAATTTGGCAATACCTAAAAACATTTTAAATTATAAATAACATAACAAGAAATTTATTACTAAAATAATTAAGTCAAGACAAAAGTACACCACAAGTCTTATAATATTTATCAATATCAATGATTTCCATCATATGGCTCTCTAACCCAATTCGAGCCCTGGCCTCACTCAGTAAACCTCTCAATTCATTACAGTAGTAATGAATCTAGAGGTAGCGAGTGTAGCCATTCTTCTCCACTATCGACTACCAAGGAGATTTCTGGCGTCCTCATCCACATCAATGATTTATCTGTGGTATTTTATTGCGGGTTTATTGATTTTTATGAGTCTCCTTTTGTTCTAGAAGAGGCAATTAAAAATCATAACGATCAAATTTAGTGCATCAAACACTCGATAATACTTCCGTTTTACAATCGAGTAGTAGCAGTAAACACGCTAAACAAAAGAGTAGTCAATTTCGAACCCATATCCGTTTAACAGAACGTACAAAAAACACAGTTGGCACAGCAAGATAAAGTAACTATTCGATATGCGCACGATGGCAGACGCATCTTGTGGTCAGTCTGCAAAGTTGAATTGCAGTCTATAGAGAATTTAAATGGAAAAATATGTCAAGTTGTGTTCGATTCCAAAATCTTATTCTAGCCATTTTGGTACATATATCTCTTCTTCCTTTTTCCACTAGTCTATATAGCGGGCTGTTAGCATCCTTCTGGTTCTAGTGTGTTTCTTTAGATCATTAGTCAATCTCATTTAAGATCTTCTGTCTCTAACGTTTCTTACTTTCGTCGCTTCTACAATTCAGTTAGCTTTGTATGATGTGCTATACCGAGTGGTCCAATAAGCCGATCTCTAGGCTATATATCAGAAACTATTCATGTTATAACTTTAGGAGAAAAAATTCCTTAGTAAAAGTGGCTAAGAGAAATCGCTGAAATATCTTTCAAGTTACTGGGTTAACCGCTAGGGGGCGTAACCTGTGAAGAAAACTTTGAAAACCAGTTTTTTGGGAAATATGCCCAATTATATGAAGTGTTAAATAAGTAAACTAGAAAGAGGCCTAAATTCTGCACAAAGTTGTTCAAGTACTTTTTTTTATTTTTTCAAATAAAGGGTGGGGGAGAGTGGGAAAGTATTTGTGGATAAATACCTATAACTTTAGTTTGGATCAACCGATTTTAACGAAATTAGTGTCAATAGAAAGAGTGTGGATGATTTAATTTACATCTACTATAAAACAATTGCATTTATTTTTAATTGTCATGGGTAGAGGGTACTTTCAAATAGAAAAAATTAAAATTTGTTTTTCTTCAAAATGTGTAATGGAAACACCTATTTATTGTAAATTATAATGGAACTGGATTAAATTCGTAACAAAATGACACAAAAAGCATGTTAATAGCTTTTGTCGAACTCGAGATATAAATAAAAACGCATAAACATAAGTAAGTATAGTATTGACTCACCCTTTACTATAACTTAAAATTAAATATGTGAAAGATCATACAAATATCTCGATCATTAAAACTTAATGTTCAATTAAATGTTCAAATTGTTTTCCATCGTTGTCCACACAAAGATGTAATCTTTCGCGCGTAGACATAACAGCTGCTTCAATCTCAGCTGTTGATATACCATTTATTGCGTTTATAATGCGATGTTACATGTCGTCTCGCATAGTTGGTCTAGTTTGGTACACTAAGTCCTTCTATCTTCCCCACAGATAAAAGTCCAGACATGTTAAGTCTGGAGATCTAGCTGGCCATGAAAATATACTTCACCTTCCAATCCATTTATTTGGATAACTTGCATACAAATAATCTCGAACTAGTCTGGAAAAGTGCGCAGGACACCCGCCATGTTGTAATATCATATCTCTTCTTTGTTGTAAGGGAATATCTTCCAATAAAACAGGCAACTGATTTTCCAGAAAATCCAAATATATTTCGTCATATAAAGTTCTATCAAAGAAATATGGACCTACGATCTTTCCATCAACTATACCACACCAAACATTAATACTCCATCTACCTTGAACCTCCACCTCATGTATTCAGTGCGGATTTTCTTCAGCCCAATAATGCATATTATGCAGATTAACACCATCCGCACTATTAAACGTAGCCCGTCCACAAAATCTTTGACATGATATTATGCGGTTGTTCTTCTAGCAGACCTAACATCCAATTGCAGTAATCCAGCCTTGCATCAAAATCTCTCTCATGTAAAGCTTGGTGGAGAACTACATGATAAGGTTGCAGTCTAAAAAACAGAACAACAAATATTGGTGAAAAACAAACCTCTATATTTACTAAAACTCAAAAAATCTTGAAAAATCCACAATTGTTTCACAAGATAAATCGTGCGTAAGTATTTTTAAGAAACGGATAAAAGGATAAAAGCGCCGTGTTACCGTTTTTATCGGAATATTAAAATAACAGTTGAATCTAAAGTTTAAAGGGAATTCCAAGTTTCTGACCTAAACGTTCACTTTATAATATGAAAAACTAACCTGTGATGTTTTAAAATCCTTAGAACAGTAGTTTTGGGTATGTTTAATTCTATAAAGATTTGCCGACTACTTATATGTGGATTCTGTTGAATTAAAGCAAGAACATTGATTGAATTATCTTCGGTCATACCTCTACTACGTCGTTTAAAACAAGGACGATGAAAACTATCAGTTTCTCTTAATCTTGCCTTTCTTTCAAATACTTCTTTGCCATAATGTCTACTGTCAGGATATCTTACAGAATATATACGTGAGACAATAGCGGCATTTTGGTGACATTCGAAATAAACTCCAATCATATTATACAATTCTGCATTTGATATACTCATCACGCATTATTAGTACTGATAATTAATTACTAATATTACCAATATTAATATCTATTGAAAAAAGTGCAATTTTCAAGTCGAATTATAATATAACATTTTTTAACAATGTTTTGACTGCTGTCAATAAATAAACAATATGAACTCTCCGTCAAATTCATTGTCGTAGCCTACTTAGTTTCGAAAAAACTATTTTTAATCATATGAAATAACAATGGTCAAAATAGGAATCAACATTAAGATTCTTCTGCTATAAAAAAATTTGAAAGTACCTACTGACTTATTTTTTAATTTAATTTATAATACAGGGTGAGTCAATACTATATTTACTTATGTTTATGCGTTTTTATTCATATCTCGAGTTCGACAAAAGCTATTAACATGCTGTTTACGCTATTTTGCTACGAATTTAATCCAGTTTCATTATAATTTACAATAAATAGATGTTTCCATTAAGCATTTTGAAGAAAAACAAATTTTAATTTTTTCTATTCGAAAGTACCCTCTACCTATGACAATTAAAACTAAATGCAATTATTTTATAGCAGATGTAAATAATTTCATCCACACTCTTTCTAATGACACTAATTTCGTTAAAATCGGTTGATCCAAACCAAAATTATAGATATTTATCCACAAATACTTTCTCACTCTCCCCCACCCTTTATTTGAAAAAATAAAAAAAAGTACTTGAACAACTTTGTGCAGAATTTAGGCCTCTTTCTAGTTTACTTATTTAACACTTCGTATAATTGGGCATATTTCCCAAAAAACTGGTTTTCAAAGTTTTCTTCACAGGTTACGCCCTCTAGCGGTTAACCCAGAAACTTGAAAGTTATTTCCAGCGATTTCTCTTGGCCACTTTTACTAAGGAATTTTTTCTCCTAAAGTTATAACGTGAATAGTTTCTGATATATAGCCTAGAAATCGGCTTATTGGATCACCCGGTACGTGTGAGATCTGTGATTAAAGATTACTATAAGCATCAACCAATGTTTTTTCACTTTTTGTGGAGCCTAACTTATATTCACGCACAAGATATGCCGCTAAAGTGGCTGAACTAATTAATAATTGCCTGGATGTTGTTGATCTTATACTATGATGTGGCCACATAGACGACCTGAGTATTTATGGAAGCGTCTTAAAGATAAAGCACGAGTTTGTACACTCCGATAAAAATCGGGTCAGTCAGTAATTAAATAATGGGAAAGTATTCCCAGAATAAAATTGAAAAGTTGCTAGTCAATGTATTTGAATGCAGTAATCAAAAGTAAGGAAAAGCATACGGAATAGAGCTTTAGTCTATCACTTTAGATTAAGAAAGTTGTGTCAGGAATTTGTATAATTACTTACTTGAACGTAGCTACATAATTCTTATATCCAAAATAATGATAATGGTCTTGATGTAGGCTGTGGTCACAAGCTGCCTGGCCTCTTCTACTATAAATATCCCCATAAAATTTCAACTCCAAGAACTTGGCAAATGAGTACGACCAAGTGTCAGCCGACATCGGAACCACAGGCGATACTTTTTGACATTTGGTACACCACGTCCACATAACTATGTGGTCTTCTGAAAATTCATTTTCAAAATAGTTAAGACATATTGTTACACAGCCTGTATTATGAACGAATCTTCTTATATGATTTATCATAGGGGTATCACAAGATTTTGAAGGGCAGTTATAAGTAGATCGGAAGCAGTATCTTTCCAGGAAACAACCTAATGGAATATCGTTGCGTCCATAAAAATCCATATAAACAATCCTAAAAATATAAAATAGTAAACCATTTAATTACTTTGCTTTATTTTAATAATGTGTTGTCCACTACTACAAAAGTTTTCCCAGGAATATTTGGAATAAGTTTAGTTTTAAACCAATTTTCGAAAAGAGGTCCATCCATTTCATCCTGATTATCTACTGTATTTTTCTTTGCTAAATTATAGTCTTCTCTATAATTCTTAAAGTAAATTCAGTAAAACGAAACGTGGACAACATAAAACAGGGGCTTTATGGCCTGTAGTGAATCCACGAAAAAAATTTGTTCCTATGTGACGATATACATTCATAATTGATACTGTGACCAATATTATTTATCCATAAGCAATTAAAAGTAGGATCAGTTGTCATTAATTTACGTAACATTAATCAACCTCGACTGTGTAATAGAACGAGATTAACTGTGAAAAAGCTAATGAGTAATGTCATTGACGCAATGACAATCAAAGAAAAATACAAAGGACAAGATGTTTTGATCTGGCGTAAACTGATGATTTCAACTGACTTACCATTTGATTTTAAGCATCTACAATTTCCCATGCAAGGCCAACCATTGTAAGTTTGCCGAATAAACTTGGAGTTTCCATGTGTCGCGCATCGGAAAACAGTCATCGTTTTATCTTTACGCACATCAAAAAAAGACCAAAAATATTATTTATCAGAACGAATTAAATTGATTAAACTTTTTTCGTACAGAATATTTTTGAGAATTTTTTTTTGTGGTGTGTAAATTTTTAATTACTGAATATTTAATTCTGAAGCAGTACGAAGTTCGCTGGGTCAGTTAGTACTACTTATAAATAAATGATGTTCGTAACAAAGTACAAACGATAACCTACCATGGATTAACGCAAAATGCAGGAGCATTGTCGGATTCCGTACTATAACTGCAAAATAGTACTGCTAATCTTTGATGATGAATAAGATCAAGAACATCTTTTGCACTGTTTTCGGCATTATTATTAGGCTTGATATTCTTTTGAGTTTCTTGCTGAGCTTTAACGCAAATGTGTTCCTTCTTTTCGTATTTACCACCACAAGCTCTAAAATGTGCTAACAGATTCTGAATATTTTTATCTTCCACGGGTTTTGTTAATTTTGACAATAAAAATGGATGAAGAGGTTTTGCCTTAAACAAAATAGATATATAACAGTTAAATATTTGTTTTAATAGCTTTGAGTAGTTTGATGCATCAAAGAGTTGTGATTAATACCGACTAATCAGTCTGACAACTGAACTGTATATACACAAAATGTGATGTACAAGGGAACTGTGTTCTGAGGTGTTTGAGGTTTATTTATTTAAATATTCCATTATTAAATTACTTAATATAATAATATATCGTTATTGATACAAAAAACTTAAAAATATTAACATTCATTACATAAAATTAGCTTGGAACAGATATTTTCCATTTAGTGGAGAATTACCCATAAAAGAATTTCCGAATACCCTGGAGAGACTATAAAAAGAACAGCGAAGTACTATTTAGACAAGCCGCCAACAAGATGCGAATTTCCATGTTAATAGCCAACGACCGTAATGAATAAGGCACGAGAAAAGAAAAAGAATGTGACTTTCAGACGTAATAGACGTAGTCCAGAAAAAGTTGTTAATTAGTTCATAACAAATATCGATGTTCAATAATTATTATCCAAGAAAATCACACAACCGATCTTATAGAATTAAAGTGCCGTGAGGTATAACCTACTGGTTATATCTCACGGCACTGGATGGATAACCAATCACAAAAGTCAAAAAATTTAGGACTAACTTTAAATTGAAAAATACATACCTTCAAATTAGAATCGCCATGATCCAATCCATGATCATCCATACTTTTCCGCTTACATTTTGTACTATTTTCAAAGTGAACACTAAAGTATAAATCTTCCGGAAAATACTGCCTTAATTTACACTTTTTACCAATTTCAGTTTCCAAGTATGGTACTGGAAACACAATATACGGACTTATACATAAAATAGTATCATCCAGTTGTTTTCTAAAATAATTGGAAAACGGAAGTTTTGCAACTGCCAGGGTTTGACCAGACGGCTGAGCATCAAATTCGGCGTTGGAATGTAGGGGATCAGTAAAATCGTCAACTAAAGTTTTTCTATTCTCTGTCAGTTGTTCGTCCTTGATAAAACTTTTGATAATAGGCCTTTCGTTCCTTTTAAACACATCTTGATCGACATCGTTTTCCGTCAAGCAAAATGTATGTCTTTTTTCTGGTATGTCTGGAGAGTTCTCTTTACTATCTTCTAGAAATTCGTTTGCATTTGGAGGCATCGCGAATTCGTCCATTAAAAAGGATTTCTCTAATCTCCAGCTGTACATAACAAATAACATTAAAACGGATACTTCTTTCAGTTTCACCAATTCGGGCTCAGATGCACCTCTAAGCAAAACTGTACTGCCTAAATGAGTCGATGGTAATCCCTCGAAGAACATGAGCGTTTTCGTTCTACCTTAAAATAATAAAAAATTCATCAAAATATGACCTAACATCACATCAAGTAACACACAAGAAAGTTATATACTTTTTCTATTTGAAACTAGTTGGTATTTTAGAGTTTCAAAAGTCAGTACAATCAGTAAGATAAAGACCGAAGAAATAAAGCTTTACCATAATTACCAAAAATTATAAAAGAAATACATGAAGAAGACTATAAACAACAAGAATCAGAAGAACAACATGGGTTCAGAGTATTTAGATCGAGTGTGGAACATTTAAAAGAAATAATTAAAAGAAAATAAATACAGGAAGAAGCCTTCACCTAAAATGTTTGGATTTATAAAAAGCAAATGACAGTGTACCGGTGATAAAACTATGAGAAGCAATGAGAAGAACAAATATAAATAATATGTATATTGCAGTTATTACAAAATAGGAGAGATAGAATTGTACAATTCTGCGTAGAGACCAACCTCTTAATAGCCAACACCTTCTTCAAACAACATCCTAGAAGGCTATACACTCGGAAATCACCTGCATACAGAGAAGATAAAATTGTTAGGAATAAAACTGACTTCACAACTTAAAGAAGTACAAAAAATCTACTAAAACATACCCTGGAGCTGACTTTCGTAGTTTCCGGTTTCAGTTAGAATAAATTTTAGACTAAAAAGATTTCTGAAAGTTAAAAGAGAAAATGTGACGGGAACATAGACATCTCACAACTTAAAAACCCCAAAAGGAAAAATGAAATAAGTATTAAGGTTGATGAAGAAATAGAAACGCTAGAGAACTTGATACAAACAGACGTTGAAGTAACATGGAACTGTTCTAAAAAGAAGACAGAAGAAGACATCGGATTCACGAAAAACGACAGACAACAAGAATGGATAACGCAAGAGATCATGGATCTCATGGACGTAAGACGAAAACATAAAACAGACCCAATAGAATACAAACGACTCAATAAAATCGTTAAAAAAGTACAGAGAAGTTAAAATCAGTATTCGTAACATGCAGAGACATGAATGTAGATGTATATGCATGCTTTATTGATTATCGAAAAGCATTTGACTGCGTTAACCATCAAAAGATGATCGAAATTCTGACAAAAACTGGAATTGACGAACAAGACTTGCGAATTATCTCGCACAGAACTATATTGGCACCAAATGGCAACAATTGAAATAGAGCACACAACATCCTAAGATAAACGAATCCGACGAGAAGTGTGACAAGGTTGAGTCTTATCACCGTTATTATTTAAACTGTATTCAGAATCTATATTCAAATAAGCATTAGACGAGATCCAAGATAGAATAAAGATTAACGGAACCAGCATAGATAACATTAGGTACGCTGATGATACCATTCTAATAGCAAGCAAAGCACAAGAACTACAAAATATAATAAATGCGGCAGTTCGTCATAGTGAAATGTTCGGTTTACATCTAAACGTTTCCAAAAATAAAATTCTAGTATTTTCAAAGATACCAACCAACGTACAGTGTATGCCACGGGACAAATAACAGAACAGGTAACTCTATAAAATATTTGGGAACAAATATCAACAGCCAGTTTACCCAAAAATGAAATCCTTTCAAGAACTGAACAAGCGAGGAGAACACTCATGAACTTGAAAACATTTTTTATAGAGAAAAGAAAGCAAAAGAGACTAAATACCAGCTGATATTTCTAAACTGTAAATGGGTGCGAGAAACGTGGATGAAGAAATATGCCGAGATATGAAGAAGATAGCGAAGGTAGACGCTATGTATACGAAACCGTCTCCATTCTATACACAAAATTCAATATTTTTGCTCTTCTTAAAGCGAGAATTGTGTGTGTGTGTGTGAGAGAGATGGCATTAGACAAAAAATCTTTTTGCCACAGAAAATTAAAGCAAGAATTCTTAGTAACAAGTCTTCTTCAAAAGACAAAAACACAGTAAATTAAACAATATTCCAAGTATATGTATATATGTATATATAAATATATATATATATATATATATATATATATATATATATATATATATATATATATATATATATATATATAGTAAACTCTTAAATATTGGGGAAATCTGCAAGAAATACTCTAATGTGTATCAATTGTTTCGCCGAACGTTTTCGCCAAAGAGAATTAATTTGGCTTCTTCAGGGCTGAAAGAGAATAAATTATAATTAGCTACCATATATTATCTATTAAAACATTATTGATCTTACCGTAACTTAGAATTGTAGAGTTAGAATATTAAAAAACTTTGCTAGTAACATAGTGGTGTTTTTTGTTACTATGTGCAAAAAAAGTTTTTTATAAGAATTGAAATGTATGGTAGCTTCGAACTTGACACGTAAAGGCTTACCCAAGGTTAATCGAAAAACCCAATGCAACTACATTTAAAAGGAGGTAATTCTTTGAAATGTCGGCAATAACTAAATTTTTGATTTTAAATAGTTAAAAGTGAGGTTCTGTTTAAGCCAGAACGCAAGCGCTGACAACTTCATTATAATTGGTATGAATCTTTATGTCGTTAAGGTTCATTGGTAAAAAACGAATGAATTTAAATCCCAGTAAAGGGAAATATTATTTTGATTTTCTTTATTTAATTATATTATATTGTTCATGTATTATTGAATCTTATTGAGACGTATCTAAGAAAAGCAAGGGAATGTTATATATTTTTTGTTAATGAAAATTAATTATAAAGGTATGTTAGTTGTTAATGGATATATCAGTCACGTTAGTAATCTGTGATATAGTATTGTTCTTGGTATCTGATTTAAGTAACAGGTGGTATATATCGCTTAGATTCTTGATGTCACTCTTAACATTAATGGAGAAATCGTTAAGAAAAATATAAGACATTTCAATGAACTCTCTTTTAGATTTATTGTTCTCACGGTGGAGAATTGTGGTGTTGGTATAGTCCATGAGATGACCAGTGGAATGGACATGTTTGGCTAATGCACAACGGTCAGGGTGAAGTCGAGAATCACTTTTGTGTAGTGTAATACGTGATTTTAATAATTGAGATGTTTGACCGATGTAGGAATTGTTGCAAGAGAGACATGGAATGTTGTAGACAATATTACTAAGCCTATCTATATATATATAAATACCCCTTATAGTAACTTTTCTGGAACATTATTTGAATTTTTTGGCGCCCACAGTAATATATACTGAATATGTTTTGGGACGTCACTGGTCAGATAAAATGGTAATAATATAATGTATATATATATATATACATATATATATATATATATATATATATATATATATATATAAATATATATTCTTAACAAAAAATACTAATATATAGGTAATACCTCTGTCCAGTTTGAAACTTTTCAAATAAAATCTTTGGCATGTTCCCAATTTTGGACGGCCGATGTGAGCATCCATAGCTGAAACGATATCCGCTTGTGTACATCTCGACAATCGTTCCAGAACACTTAGTTTTACGTTATGCACTAAAGTGACAGACTGTTCATGTAACATGTCTTGAGCAAGCCTTGATATGTTTTTGTGGACTAATATAATGTCTGGTTTGAGAGCTATTATTCGTGCCGTGACGTTGCGTAAGTACTCGTATTCCTATAAAATAATATTAGTTTCAGAAAATATTAACAAAAATGTAAATTATATAACAGAAAGGAACGTTATACCATTTTAAATATGTAAAAGATACGGTTCTACAAATGTATTTTTGGGAGACAACCAGAAATTTTAAAATACATTTTTATTTAGATAAAATTATCAAGTATTTTTCGATTTAAAATCGGGAATTTCCTCATTGAGCTTGGATGGCAGCTATCATTCTTTGAAGCAGGCTTTATAGCAAAGCAGCAATCTATCTATCTGCTATTTGCAGCCATTCATATAGAAGCGCTTCTTCCAAGTGTATCAATGTGTAAAAATGGTCGTAATTCCAAATAATCCTTCTATTTAGAGTGCTCCACACGTGCTCTATGGGGTTCAGATCCTAACAGTCAAGTGGCGACCCCAGTACAATCACGAGTTATTCTGGCAATGTACGGTCAAGTATGTACGGTAAGTATCTTGCATGAGAAGGAAATTTTCACCAACAAATGATAAGAAAGGCACAAAGTGTTCCCTGAAATATTCTATTCCAACAAAATTCCCCTTCATATCCGTATACCTGCATTCTTTTCTCGCTACCCAAAAATGCTCTTAGATAATCAGACGATAGAACTTAGATTAATCAGGGAGAAAGTTAGTGCTAAAAACATATGCAAACTGGTAAAAAAACTCCATTTCAATGGAGTTCATGTCAAAATGTTTTAAAAAATCGAGACAAATTTTCAAAAACAAAAGACATCAAATTTTTTAAAAAGGTTGATCTTTGTTCCACTATTGGATCGTTTGATAAATTTAAAAATCGATTTGGTATCCGTTTGTTAATCGCATCAGCTGAAAATTTCTCAAACGATGAATCTGCAGTTCAACCATTTGTAGAGAACTGGCTCTACTGCAGAGTACAGTAGAAGAACTTGGTCTTCCTCCAGGTCACATCTACCATGGTCATAATATAGTCATATAGTCATAATTGGGATTTTTGCCAACATAGCAATAGTACTTTTATGATGCATTTTGTACAAAAACATGTTAAAATAAAAATAAATAACTGGTTGTCGAAGGATTTTATGGTGCCTCAATTAATTAAACAACAATATTTTGATATGTCCCTTATATTGTAATTATTTTTTAATTTCCTAGTCCTGATAATGGAGTACAAATTATAACCTCCGAAACCGGTCGCGGAAACACACATCATTCAAGATTTAGTAAACATAAAGGATTGCGATTGGATTTTCTTTCCACATTAACTTAGATGAACTCACATCGGCAAACATGTCATCATAATATGTAAATATATGTATATATATATATATATATATATATATATATATATATATATATCAATCATGGTTTTGAATTTCTTGAACCGTACTATATTTAATATAAAATTAGTTTTTCTTGAGTTTAGGTTCAATAAATTATATTAGATGTGGAACTAGATTTTATTTTCCATAAAAATCAACGTTTCGGCAGGAAACCCTTGCCTTTGTCAAGATTCAAAACGTAAAGACGGACACTGACATTAATGAAGTCCGGACACTTCAATAATGTCAGTGTCCGTTTTTTACGTTTTGTTATTCGTTGATTTTCTTCTTTCTTCCATGATTTACAGTACATATATTGTTATTCATCCAACTTTTCCTCTTCTCTTTATTGTTTATTAGATGTTCTTCTCTGATCTTGATAAAGGTTTCACATATGTTCTGGACTGATTTTTCTGGATCATATTATGTTTGCTTTGTGTTAAGAATCCGTGCGATTGTCTCCTTTGTTTCCTTATGTTAATTTTAATTGTACTAACCGCGGAAATCTTTCGGAACAATATGTATATGTATATATATATATATATATATATATATATATATATATATATATATATATATATAATAAAGATTATGGACTATGTTAGACATGAGTTAATCACCCTGTATATATGTATGTTTAAAAAGCACACATTTGGATTTAAAAGTCGACAGGTCCTAGCGTTGTTTATGATTTTCTAAAAAAATTACACAAAAATTTTTATTCCATAAGCAGCTTCCGCACTGTATGAGCTTAACGACGTAAACATCCAGATTTAGCATACAAATAAATCCTTGGTCCTTACAGTTAATCTAGTTATAAGCAAAGAACACTTACCTGCATTAATACTGGTTCTAGAGACATCAATCTGCCTTCAGTTCGTTGATAAACAATGGAACATTGAAGCAAGAGAATTTTAGGGTTTTCTATGTCGATCAACATATCTTTGTGTGCAACGTTTTTGCTGCATACTACCCCTCCAACTAGAGACGTATCACTTCTCAAACCGCCAGCAAGAATTTTAAATTGGATGTAGTGGCGGATGTCTAAATCGATGGCGTCATGATTTTTATCTAAAAAATATTACTTTTTTGTTGCTTCTATAAAATTGCAAAGTTGTGATTGCATTCAATTTGAAACGTGTCGAAAATTTTCGTTTATTTTATTAAACTTTATAAAAACATGCAGTATATAAGTTTTTTCATTTTTGTAAAAAATCTCCAGAAATCATTTTTGACCGTGCTAGTAAAATCTACGTTATACAACCCAGAAAGGTTCATCTACCCAGAGTAATCCCTTTTACCGAAGAGCCGCTAAAAATGCCGCCACTGTCTGCTTATTCTATATTATTTCTCGAAAGATTTTACCTAAATGCCGCCAAAATTTCCGTTGCAATAGTTGCAAGAGCTTTAATATTTTCAGTCAAATTCGGAAACGGTATTTTGCCCAAGCAATTTATAAAAAGGCACACCCTCCCAATGCTATTTTATTTTCCGTTGTGCATTAAGATGTAAGAGACATTCTACATGTGTTTCGAGGCTCCTGTTAACGAGATCTTTTTTTTTGTATCTTTTGACTTTTATATCTTTTGCTTCTTTGAGAAATTAGAGACCCTAAATTGGCATTGCGGATACCCCTACTTCGCTGCTACGTGTTTTCGGTCTTACTTTATGGTGTAGAGTCTTGGACTCTGAATAAAAGTGATCTAAATCGCCTTGAGGCTTTCGAAATGTGGTGCTATAAAAGAATTTTAAAAGTTTCTTGGGTGGAGAAGATGCGAAACTCCACAATACTAGAACGTTTCAGCAAGACTACTGGGAATATAAAAATCATCAAGAAGAGAAAGTACTTCGGACATGTAATGAGAGGTCCCAAATATAGGTTGCTACAAAATACTATGCAAGAGAAAATTGTACGCAAACGCAGTCCAGGATGAAGAAAGATTTCATAATTGAAGAACTTACTAGATTGGTATGGTGTTGATACAAACATGCTATCTAAGGTGGCAGTGAGTAAAATAATTAAGATCGCTATGTTGGTAACCAACGTTCTGAAAGGACATGGTGCATGAAGAAGAAGATACCGCAAACCGGGGTAACTTTGCCCCTGCCAGGGTAACTTTGCTCCATTACTAAAAAAAGTTCATTTTAATTTACCTATGAATTAAAAAGTCTTTACAAAACGCGCATCGCCGTTTTACTGGTTGCCTATTGACAAAGTCTCCTCACATGCAGCATCGACGTGTTCTTCCATTTACATGCCTACAGCAAGTCGAGAAGGTAGTGGTGTAAACACTTCGGTGTCTCCTACGTATAAAATTTGGTGTGTGTAGAATGTTGTGCTATTATCTCGCAAGTAAGTATTTGTGTATGCGTTAAGTGTTTACTGTTTATCAATTTTTTCACTAAATTGTGACATAAATGAAAAAATTTTCTTTTTCTAACCTAATTTTACAAATTATCAGGTGATTCCTCTCCGAAAAACTATACACAAGAAACAGAACAAGAGTGTTTAAATGAAATAAAAAGATCTACACAGAAAGGCAGAAGAAAAATATAAGATTCCAAGAAAAACCATTTTAAATAAACTAAAAGGGAAACATTCCAAAACATCAGGGAGGCAAAACGTATTTACGCCCGGCGAAGAAAACCAATTTTTCAATTGCCTGATTTATACGGGAGAGTATGGGTTCCCTATTAACGCAAGGGAACTGAGAAACGTTATCAAAAATTATTTAAACCGTTGTGGAAGAGATGTCAAAATTTTCAAGGATAACTTCCCTGGAGAGGATTGGATCAAAAAATTTATGGTCAGACATCTTGAAATTTCCCCACGTTTTGCAGAAAATATTAAACGTGTACGAGCAGGAGTAGATGAAAACATATTGAGAAGCTTTTTAGAAAATCTGGCAGTGTAGTTAGACGGCGTTCCTCCAACAAATATATGGAATTGTGATGAAACTAATTTCACTGATGATCCCGGCAAAAAAAAAGTCATTGTCAAGAGAGGTTGCAAGTATCCAGAACTAATTAGAACCGCTTGAAAGACCTCTGTGGAAACGGCGAAGGTGAACTTTTACCGCACTATGTTGTTTACTGGGCTGCTAAAATGTGGACTACTTGGGCTGAGAATGGACTGGAATGCTCAGGATGGTTCGATGCAAATATTTTTGCAGATTGGCTTGAATTCCAGTTGGTACCTAGGTTCAGGAATCTGAATGGTAAAAAGATATTACTATGCGACAACCTATCTTCACATACTACAGTACATGCACTTCAATTCTGTCGTGAAAACGACATTCATTTAATTTGTCTGACTCCAAACAGTACACATTTGACGCAACATCTAGACGTGGCTTTATTTCGGCCCCTAAAAATAGCCTGGCGAAAAATTTTGTCAGATTGGAAAAGTACTGAAGATGACATCCGCAACACTATTATACATATACTTTCCTCCATTGTTGTTAAAGGTGATGGACCTGCTTGGTCCACAAATCAAATCTAATTTAGAGGCATGGTTTCGAAAATGCGAAATATTTCCCCTGAATGTTGAGGAAGTGCTGAGCTGAATACCACGAAAATGCGACCTAGCTGTTGTGAGCTGTTGTGTAAAAGCCCTCGAAGCAAAAAGATCCGATTTTCCAAAAACTATTAACCACAGCAGAAAAAAAATTAATGTTCCAGCTGAAAAAAATGTTGCAGTCAAATATGGAAGAACCTACAACCTCTTGCATGAATACCATTGAGAAACCATTAACTCCTGACGAATCTTCCGATGAGGAATCACATATTGTTTGCTTTAGAGCTAACGAGATGGTATTTGATGACAATTCATCGGACGATGTAGACTTCGAAAAGCTTGCCAGGGGGAAAGAAATTGAAAATGAAATTGTAAATTTTTTAGAAGACAAAGAAAACAAACATAATAATTTTTAAAAGTGTTGTTCGAGAAGTGGGACGTTTTGTAGTGTTTTCTTATACTCAAAAACAAGTTTCTAAAAGGGGAACTCTTACGATTCCTGAATTAAGTTAACGTTATAATTAATACTTATTATTCTTTATTATTTTCAAATAAATATCGCTGCCTTCTTTTTTAGTTTTTTTTTGCACAAATAATATCTTTGGAGCAAGGTTAATATAAGCAACCCACTAACTTTGCTCCACTTTTTATTAAAAAAAAATATGTAATTAATTATTTTTAGAATAAAAAATACCATACAGTAATTACATTATATACTTTCTTCATCACTTATTAAAAAAAACACATAATACTAGTAGCAATTTTATACACTTTTCCCTCTCAATTCCTTTAATAACTCCTAAAAGTGGAGCAAAGTTACCCCAGTAACGGCTGGCGAGATGAGGAAGACTAAAAAGCAACATTCAGAAATGATATTTATGAGATGTATCTTGGAAAAACACTGACCACGTCTAGAATTTGAAGAACCTAATCTCCGTATGCACCAATTAATGACTTTCTTCAAACTACCCATCTAATAAATAATTTGATATGAAAAGAAAATAAGTTCTTCATCCACGCCATAAGAAAAAAATAATCTATTAACAACAAGAAGTGTAGCCCTATCGTTTAGTTAATTTTGATAGGCTTTTAAATATTATTTTCGTAAAATAAACATAGTTATTCAGTAATTTATTAATTCTAAATTTAACATAAATATAATAAAAAATATTTACCAGGTCTAATAATACTGATTATGTCATTAAGTATTGGCATAATAACTTCCGACCAGGAATATGAAAGCCCTTTGGAAATCAACAATTGCTTGAGTAAACTATTGCTGTGTTGCTCAAAAGCATCACTTAAGATTGTATATGCTAACTTTTCTCCGTTTTCCTCCCGCAAATTGGATGCATTAAACCATCCTAAAAAGAGAAAATTATTTTATAAATACAAATGTTTATTCTGATTTGGATTATAATCTAATGAACTATTTTCTACAAATTCTTTACATAATATAATTATAAAATTCAAAAGGAAAACTTAATTTCCTGTAGTCGGCTGTATACCACATATCAAAAAATTTAGTAAAAAATTTTTGGGTAGTAGTTGCTACCCAAGGTCCGATTAGATAACATGTCCTCGGACCAGTAACAGTAATATATATATATATATATATATATATATATATATATATATATATATATATATATATATATATATATATATATATATATATATGAAGAAACAAGAAGTATACTCGGGCGTCTGTATATTTACGTAAAAAATATATTAAATATTAATAATATTTACCTGATTCTGGAGCAGCTTCAATTTGATCCGAAGGTCTAACAACCACTGTTTCTGTTTTTTCTTGTGGCTCTTGTGTTTCGCTTGTATTCTGACTCTTGTACTCATCAGGTGGACGAGACAAATACACTGTATTTGCCTCTAAATTAAGATCTAATGTATATGATGACGATGAAGTCATATTCCCTGGCCTCATTTCAACTGGCGATAACTGTTCGTTTTCAGAATCTGCAATAAAAAGTAAAATCATTTACAATAATTAAGAAGAATAAATCGGGTATAATATGGACTCCAAAAACAATTCCACTCAAGAAAAACCAAAGAAAAACTAAAATTATTATATACAAAACACTGTTGAGGCTGGCAAAAAACATGGAAAAAATATGAAGGAAAATTGAGTAAATTCTACAAATCACATAAAAGTATATCAGGTTGGCCCTCCTATCAGTATGAAGTTAGTGGAAGTTACTTAGAACCAGTTTATGCTCACGTTTGAAAGAAGTGAAGTTTTAAAAAAATGTGGCGATAATTTTGCAAATAATTTATAATAGGAGGACATTAATAAACTGTTGTATATTGAACAACGACTGTATTTATACAAGCAAATCAGTTATTCTTGAGCAGTTCCAGAAAAACAATTATATAAATTAAGATTAACATTTTATATACGGAGTTCTTTACAAATAACTTAACAAACCTGTTGTACTTGATTCATGAGGAATTTGCTGAACCCATTGCGGCTCATCGTGATAAGGTACATCAAAATTTAAACCCGACGGTGGAAGCTCTGGATAAGAAAATAATTTTTTATGGTAAAAAGCATAGCCATCAATAAATACCATTGGTTCTGATAAACTCTCGATATACCCGCCTTCTAAAAGAGCTTGGCAAATAGCTGATGCTTGAACTCTGAAACAATAAAAAAAATAATTTACAAAAAAAAGAGGTGTGACCTACGATATAATAAAATATTGTGACACGAACTAATCCATATTTGCAATAAAAACTTTGTGCAATTAGATCTTGAAGCAACATTGAATTTTTGTTCTTTTCCATTTATTTTTTATTTGTATCTTTCTGTAAATATTACTCCTATCCAGGTGCGGATACGGAAATGCTTCCAGCAAAGGAAATCGGCAATTGGATTACCATAACCAAACATAAGCAGAGATCAAATGGATCCGAATGGTTGTGAAATGGACAACTTGCGACGCAATATTAATAACTATAAAACCAGAGTTTTTACAGCGGTGTAGAAAGCAAGAGGAGACTAATGTACTATTTTCCCCATAAAATTTCTCCTATGGTGTTGTGTATGTGTATGTATATTGCCGTATCCGATTTCGCGGCTTTGTTTTTAAACGATCTTTGTCATTTTCCCCAACTCTAAATACCTGCTAAATTCCATTTATTTGCGGCAACTCTTTTGATGCTGCACGTCTTATTTTATGGCAAAATTAAGAGAATCCTATGTTCAGAAATGGGCATACAATAATAAATATGCAATTTTATTTTTCCCTTTATTTGGATGAAAATGCCATGTCAAATTGTAACGATTCAAAGAATCTATAATGTTTTATAATTTATTTAATTTACTACGCAGTAATTTTTATGCGCTCCCTGTGTAACTTATTTTCGTTTCAAATAATGTAAACATTAAACTTGTCTTGATCAAACGATCCTTGAGGGATGACGCAAACTTTTTCTAGAACTTCTTTTCTATTGGTCTTATTTAATCATACGTTTCAGCGCTGACATAATTTCGATGGAAAATGACGCCGTTCGCGGCGGAGCCGTGTTATACCAGTTTCTACCTATGTTCTACCGGTTTTAATGTAGATAGGGTATTAAAAACTTCTTCTTCCACTTCTTTAGAGAAGAAAAAAATTAGTGATCTTTCCTTTAAAATAGTGGACTGCTTTGTTTGTCTTCATGTACTATTGGTCTTACACTTTTATTTTTCTTTATTTTGGAATGGAAATAAGCAGTGACTTCCAGTTATGGTTCCTTCTGGCGTAATGAATAGGACTTATGGAGAACTAATTAGAAATATGGATGATTAGAGTCCTTTACTGAGTCATAGATTATAACAGATTTGAAAAACTTAGACGAGAGTACTATACAATAAAACAATCTAATAATTTTTCAAATTTACCGCCAAAATTCAATTCTGCAACTAATTTTAGTGCGTCAGTCATTTCATTCATGACCTCGTGAAAGTTACAGTGATAAACTATTTAATTAAGGTAAGAAGTTACTTTT
The DNA here is from genome assembly GCF_040954645.1 of Diabrotica undecimpunctata. Classification (NCBI taxonomy): domain Eukaryota; kingdom Metazoa; phylum Arthropoda; class Insecta; order Coleoptera; family Chrysomelidae; genus Diabrotica; species Diabrotica undecimpunctata. The sequence goes on from NC_092806.1 coordinate 129,852,146, forward strand.
TATATAGTTTTATTAACTTATTATCGAAACTAATTGTTGATTTGTACCAATTTGCAAGTGCATGCGTGAAATGCCACAGTTAAGTTAGTCTAACCTCCAATAGTCGTGTCTTAAAACTAAAACAAATATGATTATTTGCATTTGTTTAGAACAATACTACTTGGTACACAATGAGAAACTGGATGATAGTACACAATGAGACTGACCCATTGTGTACTACTAAAGTTTGTACCAAGTGTATATGCTATAATAATATGTTGTATAGGAAGAATAAAAGTTTATTATGTTTGTTACAGACATGTTGCGCAAAGAAAAACCAAGGAGTCGAGCGACATTCAGCTCCGATAATATGGCAAGTGCGGTACAAGATTTTATGGATGGAAAATCATTGAGAATTGCTGCCGTTGAACAATAAGAGAACAGACATTACAAATACATGTCGCAAAAAAAACGTACTAATCCGATTTCCGAAATTTCGAAACGTACTAATAATGATCGAATGGAACCCAATTATGCTGTACGACATGCTTTTTCAGAGAAACAGGAAATTTCTTTGTGTGATTACATCAAAACTTAATACGGATTAACAACCATTCAATCACGAAAGGTAGAATATGGTATGGCGATTAAAAACAATATTCCAGTTCCACCATTCCAGCCCAAGGAAAAAATATCTGGACTCCAATGGCCCCGTTCATTTTTAAATAGACGTGGGAACCTCAGTAAATATACGTCAACGTCTAATATCAGGATATATAACCTTAATGAGACCGTGCTGAACTAACAACAGTGCTGAAACCTAAGAAAGTCGTGGCGAAGAAAGGTGTAAAAAGCGAAATAGTTGTACATGTATCGTATGTGCGAATGGTACTTTTCTGCCCCCTATCATGTTTTTTTCAAGGAAATAGTATAAGGAGCATATGACACAAGGAGCTCCACCTGGCACACTGGGTTTGGCAAGTCCAAGTGGATGGATGAATAGCCAGCTGTTTGACGACGTTATGAAACACTTCATCAGTTTAGCAACAGTTCAATTGAAAACCCTTCCATACTGATCTACGACAATCACGTTACATATCACGTTGTTCAACTGGCAAAGGTAATGGTGTAATCATACTGACTCTACCTTCTCATTGTGATAACAAACTGCAACCGCTATAGACTCATGGTTGCTGAGCCATCCTGGTAAACCTATTTCAATATACCAGATAGCACAATGTGTAGTTTATAATACATATGAAAGCATTAACACCTAATAATAGAAATCCCAAGATTTCCTACTTGGTGAAACTAAATTCAAATTTTTACCACTGTGCTTTCTAAAACTTGCAAAGCTGACAGATTGATGAATTAATCGACAAGTGAATCAATAATTTGCATTCCACATATATGCGATAAACCGATATTCCACACAAAAAAAATTCTTAGTGAATTCAGTTTCTAGTACTCAAAACCGAGTAAAAAACTAAAACAGAAAGACGGTATTAGATTTAATTTCGATGCAGGGCATCCGCCAGCCGCTTATACGTATTTCAACCTCATTAGGTATCATCAGAGCGACATATGCAGTTGCTCTAGTTACTCAGATCAACTGCATATGTCGCAATATACCAAATTAAACTGAAAAGTCAAATCCACAAGTCAATAGTATCATCTGTGAATTCAAGTTCATTCATCTTCCCTCGCGAGTTTAAAGGATTTCCAAAAGCAAAAAAGAGAAAAGGTGTGAAGACAAGGAAAACTAAAAAGTGTGCAAATCCACAACCAGAGTCGACAGAAATGTCTATTGTGGTTTTAAATAAAGTTATATTATCCTCATCGAAGACACCTGAAAATCAAGTAGTATTCCCACCAAGGACACCTGAAAAACCGATAATGTCTTAAAACTCTAAGCCAACAGTATCATCATCATCATCTGGTGGGCCCTAGCCTCCTTAAGAATTTCTCTCCAGTCGTACCGATCCATCGCCTTTCTCCGCCAAGCACGTATTTCCATATTACACATGTCTTCATCGATGTTATAAAGGAACCTTGTTCTGGTTCTTCCTCTTCTTCTCTGACCAATGGGTCTATCAAGGAGCATTTTGCTAGTTGGGTCATTTTGTTCCATCCGCATTACATGCCCTATCCACCTCAGACGTCCTATCTTATTTTTTTTTACGATATCAAGTTCCTGGTATATTCTATAAAGTTCGAAGATGTATCGTCTTCTCCACACTCCATTGTCATTCATTGCTCCATAGATTTGCCTTAGTACTTTTTTTCGAAACATCCTAACATGTTTTCATTATTTTTTGTTAGAGTCCAGGTCCCTGAACCATATGTTAGGACTGGGCGTATTATTGTTTTGTAGAGTTTTATTTTTGTATTTCTCCATATAATTGTGGATTTAAGGAGAAGATTCAGTCCAAAATAGCATCTGTTGGCCGTGCAAATTCTGCGGTTTTTCTCTGCGGTAGTATTATCTTCACTGTTAAGGAGCGCTCCCAGGTATACAAATTCGTTCACTGCTTCGATGACGTCGTTTTCTATAACAAGTGGTCGTAGGATTTGTGGGTGCGTGCTTATTTTCATATACTTCGTTTTGTTGTTGTTTATTATTAAACCCATTTTTGTAGCTGATTCTTTTAATGCTACATACGCCTCTTGTACAGCGTTTTCCGTTCTCCTAACAATATTGATATCATCAGCATAGGCCAGGATTTGCACTAATTTATTATATATTTGAACAAGTGGTTATGATTTGTGACATATGTATTACTTTTTCCAGAGCCAGATTGAACAGTATATGGGAGAGAGGGTCTCCCTGGCGTGGCCCGTTATTTGTTTTAAAAGGTTCAGACAGTTCACCCTAAATTCGCAAGTCAATAGTATCATCTGTGAATTCAAGTTCATTCATCTTCCCTCGCGAGTTTAAAGGATTTCCAAAAGCAAAAAAGAGAAAAGGTGTGAAGACAAGGAAAACTAAAAAGTGTGCAATTTTGACTAACACATCTGACTTGGATCAGTTAAAACTACAAGCAGCAACCAAAAAATGACTCAGAATAATAAACGAATTAAGGTAAATTTAAATAAGGTAAACAGCTCAACAAGAAGACAGAAAAAAATGGACGAAGTGATAGATCTGAGGAGAGTGAAGAAGTAATCAATTATTGTGATTGTTCTAGCGATGAATGTAAAAATTTACAGTTGGAAGACGGTTATGGCATTGATGATAGTACAGAAATTTCCGTCGATAGAGCATTTCAAGAATTCTGACGTCAAAATAAACAGTAAACTCTCCTTAACTTACAAATATTTTCTGTCTCATTTTAACATAATTTTAAATATAATAAAAATAACATGTTCTACTTACCTACTTTTCGCCTTTTGTTGAAAAATCAACCAATCTACTAATTCGGAACCCAAAAAGGAATCGTTGTAAGTCTTAAGACGATATCTATGAGTTTCAAACTGTAGACCTGTTGTAGGTTTACACATTTCTTCATATAAGTTTCTTAAAGACGCCGAATTTTGAAGAGCCCTACATTTTTCCTCGGTTGTGAGATATGTTGTATTCGTGCTGAAATTTTAATCTGCTTTAAACCGAGAAGAGAATTATGTCATTTATGAGAATGTATGAAATGTTTGATGGAATGCTCTAAATGTTCCCTATCTTCAGACTGTCTGTATCAATAATGAAATAATAGTTTTAATCTAATCTGGTTTTCCGAAACTGATTTATGTAAATGTAATGGCAATTATGACGACCTTAACCACTGGATGTTTCAATGTCGGTATAATCAAAAAGCCATAAATTTTTGAAGTTATACTTCTATACGCGCGCTCCACGTTGGAAATTTGTATGGGAGTAAATCTGTGAAATCATTACATATGTAAGATATGAGTAAGAGAGAGACAGAAGATATATTTTCTCTTTCTTCCTCTCTCGAGAATAAAAATGTTCCTTTTGTATATATATTTAATATCTGAAATTCACCAGCAACGTCTTCATTTTGAGTTGTTTTTGCGGTACCTTTAAAAAATTTGGAATTTGAATATGAACCTTAAAGTCGTTGTCTAATGTAGCGATAAAATTGACCAGCTCCTTAAATATACCTCCATTTTCTGAATTTTCCTTTTCGTCGTGACCTCTAAAAGCTCTAGAAACTCCTCAAAATATATCGATTCTTATCCACTTGTTTATTGTGTTTAATTAGAGTAACACGATAAGCTGAATTTAACTGGATTTTTATAATTTAACTTACCAATCATTGAAAAGCTAAAAACATTCATGTGCACTTTAAATTGTTCATGAGATTTCATTTTATCCTATATATGAACAAGATTATCGGAGCCTTTGTTTGACCACGTCTAGTAACTTCCAGACAAAACGCATGCAAAACAAAACAGTTTATTAATTTGTTCGCAACCACAATACCAGCTATTTTTATCATAAATAGTTTTATTAAACTTACGACAACGAAGTTTTTGTCCACTTCCACTTTGTTCTTCAATAAGTAGGGTACAGACCGACCAAGTTCTTTAATTTGTAGTTTTTTTTTCTAACGAAAAACCACAACAAAATTTTTAAGATACTAATTTGATTCATTGTCAATTATTAAATTAAACCTACAAAATAATCTAAATATTATTTATATACTATATTCACCCATGACCACGACGCACTAAAAGTTTAATTATTAATGAAAATGAAAATGAATATGAAAATATAGTAATAGATAATAGACATAATAAAAGCGACAAGCGAGCGCGTAAAGAAAATCAAAATAAATAGATACTATCTTACGAGCTACTACTAGATCTTCCTTCTTGAGTCCGGCACAAAGATTCTCATTTAACGTATTGTTATAAGTCCAATATAGCTCTATCTGTGTCACATAGATAGAATGCTCGTAAAATCTCTTTTAAGGCTGTTTTATCGGTGCACCAAAACCTAGGGACAGTGTTTTCTCTGTTATTTACTGACAAAATGTCTCGAAATTTGGACACGTTATTCGAAATTATGTTGCCTTTAAAATGATGGTTTTACTTTTTTTTATTTTTTTGAAACTTCAGTTGAAAAACTGGATTATACTGTTTAACGTTCTATTATAACCAAACTTTTTACGCCCATCACTTGAAAGAGTTTTTTTTTCTGTAATCGTTGATTTTTGTTTCACCTTTCTGTGTCCAATAATAGTCGAGAAAAGCGTGTTCCAACTTTGAAGAAAATTGCTAAAAAATACTAAAATCTAATAGTGAAACGTGTTACTCATCATTGGCGCTTAGTTTCATCGTTATCGCCTTCGTGACGTCAAATCTCATGAACGTACGGTCAGTTAGTTTGTGTTAAAACTAATTTGAATGGAGAATAATGTATTTGTTGTCATTAAACTACCCGTCGGCCGGCGGCACTGAGTAAAGATGGTCTGGCGTAAGCAGTGTAGAAAAGTAAGTGATACGCCCATTTCAAATCGCAGTGTGTTTGAACTGCTAAAACAGCCTTAATACGCGCCAGTATGATAATGACACAAGAGTATCCCGTCGAATAACCTCCGCTATGGGTGACAGAGTTTGTATTACCCACACAGTTGCCAGATTTTATATAATTTATGAAGATAAAAAGAAATACACACAAAAAATTAACAGGCATTAAGACGTTTTAAAGATAAAAATTATGTTTCTGCATAAAAATATGATAGTGTCTTGCCATAGTGCCTCTATAAGACTACCTCACGGGCCGCCACTGATCTATTGGAATAAAATATCACCAAACAAATTTTAAAAAATCATTTAGAATTAACCGGAAAAAGAGTTCAGAACTAGTATCCGCTATTTTAGTATCAAAATGGAGATCTAAGCTCAGAACAAAAGTGACGGTCTGATATAAAATTAAAGTGACGGGCATAAAAAATAACTGTATTTATACATACTTTTCAGAAAAGAATTTTTCCTCTTGATAACCAACAGATATTTTTCGTTTTGCACAATTATCATCAACACTGACAACAGATGTTTGTAAAGAGCTGTCATCAAATGTATTTGGCGATAATGTACCAAATTTGGATTTCAAACTTTCCTGAAGTATTTTTAAATCATTTGTAAGAACAGTACTGAAGTCTGATGATTGTAAATAGGAAAGGACAACTTTACAGCAGTAAGTGCAAACTCTTAATTCACCTAAAAGATAAAAATACTTTTTAAATTGATATTTTCTTTTTCATAAAAATAACACATTTTTTTTTTATATAAAATTAGGTAACAATTTTTGTTAACGACAACTCGGGAGATATAAGTATCGCCTATTGATACGCCTTTTCAAAGGGAATCATTCATTTTTGAGAACGATTTCTGAAGTGGAAATTGAAACATCAATAAACATACTTTAACCTTTAATTGTGGCTTATTCCCATTTAAATAGTAATTACTTTAACATGCCACAAGAAAATAGCTTCAGAACAATACTATTAAGCAATATTAATTTCTGTATTTATAAATACAGTTAATTAAAGTTATATATTTATTGCGAATCAAATTGATCAAAACAGACTTGTTATAGTATAAGGTTATAAAGTATTGGCAACACTGTACTGTGACTGTTCCATGTTTGCCACCCCACCATCATATTATTGAACGTGAAGTATTCCCTATCAATGGCGTACGATTGTGTAATCTAGTTAATTAACATGATTATTTTTTGAATAAATAAACTTAAACAATTGTTGCATAAAATTTTAATTATTAATAATATGAAATGTTTTTGTATATAATATATTATATATTTATTCAATATAATTCTAAAATTCTGAATGTCATCACAACTACATTTTACTTATTAGGTATAATACCATATTGGTGCCTATGAAAGATCAAGCAACTCCATAGTGATGTTATATTTTTAGCTTTGTTTGATATGAAATGTTTTTACTTTGAAAAATGGTATACCTGTACATCCAAATATTTTCCCAGGGATTTGTTGATTACAACAATGAGAACAAAATATTTGTCCACAAACTCTACAGTGATGCCTTCTCCTAAATGTTGTAAATTTTTCAGAACATTCATAACACTCCTTACTAACAGAATCAGGCATCCAGTATAGTTTTAAATCTGTATCTGCATAATCCTGGAGGCTCTGAAAAGTATTTAAGATATATAAAGACATATTGAAAAAAACATTTAAAAGCCTGTACAAGCCATAGAATTAAATGAAGACAATTTAAAAATGAGAGAGCAGTGAATATGTGAATATATGCCACATTTAGAATACTCAGTGGATGAATGTAGAATATGATGTGCTAAGGTACATTCAAAACGGGAGGAAATTACTGAGTAAAATGACTTCTTCCTATCATCAACCAGGAATGAATAGGAGAGGAAGACTAAAAGGACACTAACAAAAAATGATAATGAAGAACATTAAATATTACACAAAGAGAATTATAAAAGATAATACTTTAAGAAAGTATAACTAGAGAATAAAGAAGAGACTTACACTGGTTTTTAAGGCTAACAGATTACTTATTCTCTTCAAAACATTTGGTAAACTTCTTCCCTCATTTATGTCAACTTCATATACATTCGAAGATTCTGAATATGCGTTATCAGATACACTATCAACGGCCCAAGTAGGAAGGGAATCACTAACATCATTTTTTTCAGCATTAGCATCATCTGATGAAACACTTTTTTTCCAAAGAAAATTGGCTATAAATTGTCCAACGGTATTTGGTTTTGGATCTTCCGATTGTAGAGGCCCAAACTCTGTCAGCTTATTAGCTGTCTGTAAGTTTTTACTCATTTTTAAAGAAGGAACTCGTCATTGAGGTACAACAAAAACATAGTATTTGATATTATGATATTTACATCATTTGACATTTTCGTTGACATCTGTCATAGTCACAGCTGATTCTACTTTTTCATAAACAGTGACAGGTGACACGATTTTTCATAAACAGTGACACGTGTGTCAGCACAGCACTCAGCACGCGATCGCCATATTTTAAACGGAAACACAGACATTCACACTCCCATTAGTTTGGATAATTGGAGTTCAGAATGACTTATAGCAAACGTTATTATACAAAACAAGAATTATACGAAATTTTAATGGATAGTTATTTAAGTGAGGACGACCGTTTCTGAAAGCGAGGACCCCGACTTTGTTTCAGATATTTTCGCCCAAGATGGGGACGACATATCGGATGATAAGAATGGTACGTTTAATGGTATACCAAGTAAAAAAACAAAAGACAGCCGACAACGATCAAAATTTGAATGGAAAAAATGTGATTAGTCAAAACTTTGATATTAAAACTGGGGAATCGGACAGCAAAATTGAAAATCTTATTGAGAATTATTGTTCTCCTCTATTTCGAATTTTTTTTAAATCATAACATTATGCTCGAAATAGTAACCCACGTGAACGTGTTCTATGACTTGTTTATTGAAAACTAGCTGACCCGGTGAACTTTGAACCGCCTTAGAATTAAATATTGCGTCAAAGTTCAATAATATGCTGCTCGTTTATTAATAACACTCGCATGTTAGTTGTCAATTTTAGCGTCTTTACGTGCCGAAACAAATGGGATGATGTTAGGCATACGTTTAGCTCGTCCGCAGCAGTTAATTGTGGAATAATTATAAAATTCAATCTGACAATAGAATCATGGCTCCACCAAAAATATATTTAATTGTCACGAATATCTTTCAAAATTCTGTCCAATGCCTGTAATGAGCTCTTGTGGGCCGAATGTAAATTCGTCCCAAATGATTAATTTGCATACCTGTAAAATCTTCGCCATTGTGCCATTTTTAGAATCCGATGTTTCATTGATTTGTATGTTTAATGTTAATTTCAAGGCGAAATGTGCACTTCGTCCGCCTTTCGCAGATATTTCAAATATCTGCCCACACTAGGGTTACTGCGACCTGATCATTGTCAATAACAATAAAATTAGTGAGTAAAGCTTTTTCTGTTCCTACCGAAAGTAAATTTCACCAGATCCAATGTTCACAGCTTCTATCAAAGTATCGTACAAAACCCTTTGTTATTGATTCAATTGTAGAAAATGTGTCGGCAAATGCTTAAGTGTTGAACTGTGGTTCTCTTTGTAACTGTTGTTCTTCTTCATAGTCACAAAGCATTTATTTACTGTCAAATATTAATGGTGCGTCATAAATTTCCTTTTAAAGTTACATCACAGATTAATAAACAATCAGAATGTCCACTCTGCTTGTCAATGTCAAGATAGGTACGCGCATCTCGTTTGCGCAGACGGGAACAGCCATGTTTTAAAAGGAACCAGTGCTGTTCAGTGAAATTTTATCTGTTGTGCATAGAAAAATTATCCCGGTTTAATTTATTTACGGCAACCATATATACAATATGCACTATTTTATTTGTACTTTTAGTTGAAGAATAGGTTAAATTATTTGAAATTTACTAAATTAATTATCTCTAAAAATTTTAATTACACTCCTGTCGTAGCTTGTCCCAAATTTCTCAATTCGAGTCTATGTTTCCGTTTAAAATATGGCGATCGCGTGCTGACAAACTTCAAAGGCATCATCTGAGAGTGGGCATTCTGATTGTTATTTATTCTGTGGTTACATCAAGCTACATAAAAGACTGTCTTATAATAAAAATGAAAAGATAAAAGTCAGACCAAACAACTGAATTAGCATATTGGGTGTCTATTAATATTCGTCAAATTTAAGATTTTATTTTCTTCCATTATATTCGAGAGAGAGGATACGTCAATAATTATTATTACTGAAGTTATCACGTAAGTATTTCAGCTATAGAGTGCTTCATAAAAATTGTAGTATGGTAATAGTACTTTTCGATAGTGGTATAAAATATTGGGTGATACTTTTAAAATTTCCAAGAAAATAATGTAGGTAGATACTTTAATTTCGACTTGGTCTGTATTTGATTTAATGAAAAAACTATGGGTACAAGCTGTTGCTTTTGTAACCCTTTCCAATTATACAGTGAGTTGAACTAAGATTTTCATAAAAAAAATTTTAAATACTCTGTATAACACAGGACAACTTTATGTTCGTGTAACAAGGTAGTAAAACGGATCTTACATTTAAAAACATTTTTGATCCTGTACAGTGTTATGGAGGACCCTGTATATTTGTAACTCATTTTAAAGTGTGAAGCTATTTTTGTATCTCCTATAACAGATACAACGGACTTTGTCACAAAAGTTGATCACTCTGTATACGCCAACAATCGAGAACGTTGAGAAGTATCGGCATTATTGGATGCAGTAGGAGCATGGGGATAATAATAAGAATAAATAAACACAATATTCTACAATTTTTTATTTTATACAAAAAAGTAAATTAAACAATAATTTTCATATTGTTAAATTGCAATATCTAATTGCTTTTTTATATATTTACTAAGGATTTAATAATGAAACTAATGTATCTGTACAATATATAGTAATAAACAATGAATTCAGATTCTAATTTCAACTGATAGAATTGTCTAATTATTTATAAGTATACTCCCTTTACTACAGTATTAATCTTCTGCTTGTTACGACTCTTTCATTTATATCATCAACTGTTACAGTCAAATAAAACAAAATAAATATATTCATTATACAATAAACCACAAATGAGATGAACTCGATGAGGTGAACACATATCCATAACTTCATTTATCTTAAAATTGTCCTGCAATTATTTTAAAACAAATAAAGTTTAACTTCAATTTAGGAGAAAATTATTATAAGTAAATCGTTCTTCGAATTATTTAATTATTTGGGGATTGCTTATTTTCTAGCTCTGCGGACTCGTATGAAGACTAATTTGTTGGAGAAGGATAGTCCTCTTACGAAGACATAAAAACCATAAACAAAACATCTTGAATTATAATAATAGTAGAAAATGTACCTGTATTAATCCTCCTCAAAATCTATTTAACCCTTTAATCGGCAAAACCGTCTACAGACTGTTTTTACTCCAACCTAAGTATTTTTTCAATCACAGGTGTGATTGAGCTGAACGACAAAGCCGTTTGTAGGTACTGAATATACTAAACAAACTGTACCAGTTAAAACGTTGTAGCTTTATTTGATTTACAACAGCTGCCATTTATGTCGTTGATTCAGACGCTAAAATTATTTGCGTTATAGGCAACAAAAAATAAAAGTACTTTCTAGTTGAGAAATAAACACAAACATTTTGTGGTGAGTAGTTATTATGTATATTTATTGATTTTCTATTTTGTGCAGAGGAAATAAGCAGTGGAATTGAAATACCGCGCATTTAGTGAAGGCCATCTGCAGAAGGCCTTGTTGCTTGTCGCTTAGTTGCAAAATTTTTCTCACCTGTTCTTAGTAATACGCGTATCTTTTGTCTTTATTTTACCTACTAAACGTGCGGTTATTATTTTTTATGTAGAAAATGGAGGGTAAACGTTGTATAGAAGTACGTAAGAGAGCATGGGCAGCAGGAAAAGGATTCGGTGTCTACTCTAAGTGAAGAAGTAATATACATTATGGAATCGTTTACGGATAAAGATGTCTATGACGTAGACAGTGAATGATGAGATGATAAATGATTGCATCCAAAAAATAGATTCAACCGCTATATTTGTACAGACTGTGAACTTATCACTGAATATCAGTAGTACTTCGCTCAGTCCAACCGATGCTATAGTTGGAATAGCATAACTTTCACTCCTGAAGCGGCTATTGTGGTTAGAGATGAATCTACATCAACCACAGCAGCAGAAACAGTAGCATCGACATCAGAAGACACAACCTCAACACAAATGACAACAATAACAACAACGTCAGTAGCAACACTTGCATCTACATTCAAACAACCGAAGAGACTGAGATCACTGTTACTAACTTTAAAAGCTTCCAGTCCGAGAGTAGTACCATCAGCAGGTGGCTTCACTGGAAGAGGTCTGTACATATTATGAATAAAAAATTGATAAGTACTGATTATTTTTTTACTTTCAGCGTTAAAAAAAATATTGCAAAGGATTCACAGGAATGGAAGAATATTCTGTGGGGTCAACGTTCAATGCCGTTACATGTGAACGAGGTTGCATTTCGCAGCAAAACTGGTCTTCCATAATACATAAATTAGATTCGCCATTGCAATTTTTCAATTACTTCTTTACGGATGAATTGGTCGATCTTATTGTGTTGGAAACAAATCGAGCTGCACGTGTCATCGAAATTAATACACAATTCACCGTCGTTGAATTTGGTTTCAGAACCGTACTAGATTGCATGGAATTAAAGAAGTTCGAAGCAATCAAAAAGCATCTTGCGTTCAATGATGAAAGCCAACGTATTCCAAAAAGTGAACCAGGATATGATCCTATCTTTCGAGTACGAAAAATTGTCACAATTTTGAATGCTCACTTTGACAGCATCTCAAAAAATGGTTCTTCTACACCTCTATACCTCTAACGGTTTACTTAGTCTAGACGTCATGGATTCATAATATGGGTCGAAAAGGATTTTGTATCAAAACAATGGACATGGCCACCAGAATTTTTTACCATCTACTGGACATCGCGATTACCAATGCCTTCGTTCTGTATCGACGTGTAAATGTGGAGAAAAATCGGAATGTCTTCGATTAAAAGACAAAAAGACATGACGATACAACAATTTTAATTGAAAAGGTCTAAAGAGCTGTGTGCTACTATTGAAAAACGTCCTGTTGGACGACCATAGTCCGTTCAATAGCCATCTAGTAGTTCTGCCGTCGGTATATGAGCTATACATATATAGCTTTTTGTTTATTTACCTGTACCTTTTTTCAATAAAAATATTATTTTTATACTATATATTTATACGTATAAATTACGATGATTTCATAAATTTTCCTCCTGAACGACAAGGCTGTCTGCAGATGGTCTACCATTTGTTGGTCTGGCGACCAAACCAGACACAATATCGCCAAACTGACCTCATATTCATTTTTCCCACACCCAAATCACCCTAAAACTAAAATTGCCGATTAAAGGGTTAAGATTTTAAATATATAATTTCAATTGAGACAAACAATAAATCAACATTAACTAATCCTCAGAATAATCAATCTCCAGGATTACGTCTTAACTTCTTGTTCTAAAATATTCAAGTAACAGTTCAAGAGTTACAGGCCATAAACGTTCTTCTTATTTCAGGTATGCACCTCTATGGTTCATCATATTTCACGATTACTGTATAAATGTTATCCAGATCATACCACTATGAATTTTATACTCACAGTGTCCATATACCTAAATTTTTCTTCTAAAGGGATCTGATGTTGTAGTCGTCATACTTGTTCTAATAATATTTAAATAACAAATACACTGAGCTCTTGTCAGAAAATATTAAGTGCTATCAAATCCAATCAAAACCTTGAAAACCAAAACCTAAACCTACTCATCACAACAGCTACATATTTAAAACATTATAGAATCGAAGCAGTTAAACATCAAACCACAAATATTATAATGTTGTTAAATATACATCATCTCAGCCATAGAACTCATTTTTTTGGGTATATGTACAAATGTTTCAAAATAACTAGCAAGTTCGTCGATTGTGACATCACACGGGGGATTAACGTTCATTCTAGCTTGATGTGAACAGCTACCGATATTCTGACTTGTACTATCAGATCTCTGAGTATTATTTTGATACTGAGCTATTAAAAAACTAGGAGCGGAGTACCTGTCCAAATTAGAATCATTATTGCGTATGCTTAAAAGTTCACAACCGTTTATGATGGACTTAAAATCATCTGTAGGCTTTGACATTTCACCAAATTGTTTGTCTTTCTTTTTAGACGAATGTCCTTTAGAGTGTTTCCCCTTTTGAGAACACTCAACAAACTTTAACACAGGATCTCTGAGGATCTTCTTGTTTGGCTTTTTAAACGATGTAGTATGCTTTACACTTTGGTGTTTTGAAGCACAATCACATGTTGACCCAAAATTGATGGAAGAAAGTGATTTGGAGCGTCTCCGTCTCATGAATGGGTTTGATTTGAAACTGTTCACAGGTTTTTTATTCGACTTAATATCTAATTCCAATTTTTCCAAAGAATTCAACAAATTTACGTCTTCTTGTGACATGTCGGCCTGAAAAAGAAAAGCAATTACTTATTTTATCGTTAACCGATATAAATCTATAATTGAGGCGGTATATGTAAAAACGGCATGTTACTAATTCGTAAGATTTGTTCCACAAAGAAAAAGTCTCGTGACAAAAAGAAGAATTGAAAATCTAGAATGTTCTAGACGTCATCGAAATGTCCAGAAATGTCTCGTGAGGTTTGGAACGTCAGAAAATAAACAGGAAATTGGCAGTTTAATGAGTAATAGTAATTTAGTTTTTGAATATTTTTCATTTAAGTCAAGTTGTTAACAAGGTCATAAGTCGACATCCAGAAGCCAGTCGCAAAGCTCTACTAAAAACAATAATAGATATAGATCTTTAGGAAATCGATCTCCCACAACTGACAAAAGAAAGCAAGAAGATACTCTGGAATCTGAAGTTGCTTATTTGAAAGAGCAACTAGAGATTAGTAAAAATGAAATAAAAAAAGTAAGAGAGCAGGTGTCAATTTTGCAAGAGAGATTTTTGTAAGATAACTCGAAATAATGCAAAAACTGCACAGTCTAATTCGGAATACAAAGGCGATAAAGTGGTGAGGGAGAAGAATGTGTTAAATAAACAATTACAAGAATTCCAAGATGCTTTAAACAAATAACAGGTACAAAGCTTGAAGAAAAAAATAATGTAACTAAAGAAGTAAGTCTCCAGATAACCATAGTTAAACAGGAAGAAGATAATGATCAGACTCCCTTGAAAACTCTTAAAAATAACCAAAAGAAAGATTTTACTTAAAAAAGAAAGAAATACTTAAAAATTAAAGGAGAATGGCTTAAAAATGGAGTGATACTTATTTCGCAGGAAATAACCAAATACAGTGGAACTATAAAGGCGTAATGGGCTCAATGGGAATCTCTGTATCAATGGTCTATTTTGAAATTTTACTTACGGATGCTGAGAATATACTTTCCTATAATGGCTTGTAATAAAAAGTAATATAAAATCTAATTTTTCAGACAAAAATCATGTGTTCAATGAAGGCGATGTCCTCTTCATGTAAAAATTTGTATAGACCTCATCTACATCTTTAACTTTTAGCATATTGTAACGAAATAGCTCATCTCTGATGCATGGTATGCGTCACAATTATTAGAAGGATGATTCTCGAATACACAATCGATGGCATTTTCAATAGCGCCTGCCTTCGAGGCGCTTCGAACGAATTAGAGAAGGACTAGGCCAGAATATTCTAGTACATAATAACTTTTGTATATAAGCATACCTTCTAGGAGTTAAAGTTTAGTTGATAAGATATAATCGTGCTGTACACTTCTAAATAAATATATTTATATAAATTAGAACCGCTCGTTTTATTTAAAAACGGTACAATATTTACATCTGACAAAAGGCACTTCTGAGTTATTGGGTTTCGAAAGCTCCCTATTTCTACAAGAGGGCACCTATAGCTAAATACATCATACTGGAGAAAATAGAACTTGGTGCAAAGCAGTGCAGCATTTTTCTGTGCTTTGGTGATGACATATTTCATTAATGTGAAGGGTATTTTGTTTCTCTATGCAAGTTTTTTCTGGAATAGTTTTAACAGGAATGGAATTTCCCGTTTTAAAGAAGTTAATGGTAAAAAGTAACTTGAAATGGACAAGGATTTTTTTCTGCAAAACCACATTGCTGAAAGATAAGATTTAGCTTTTATATTTTTTAGGATCTACATTAATTTTACAAGCTGTACTTTATCAAATGCCTTTTTGAAGTCAATGAAGCATGCAAATACATATTTTCTTTGATTACAGCATTTTTGTAATAGAAAATTTAGTGAAAAAAGTGCCTCCCTAGTTTCCATAGCATTTCTAAAACCAAATTGGGTATCTTCAAGATCTTTCTTCGCATTTGAGTCTAATTCTGTTGTGGAGTATTCTTAGGAATATCTTAAGAGTATGGCTCATTATCAAAAATTGTCTACAAATGTTTAAAGAATATATGAATACTATCCTTCCATATAGTTCCACTTGGCTTTTAGTTTAAAAACCTTAATGCTTTTGCACCATTTTTTTAGCATGGTTCATATTCCTCCTTCATATTGTGGATTGATATCCATTTCTAATACATGCAATCTTTGAATATTAAAATATGTGAAATTCTGACACCCACATAAGGTGTCTTGAGACTAGTAAAGGACTTGGTTATGATATATGAGGACCTTAGATGACAAGGGGCCTAAGTAACATTTTTGAATGGTGCATGAAGACAGATGGATCATGAAGATGCAAATAATGACAATATCAGTTTTCTAAGTGGTAGCAGTGAGAGACCACTATTTGGAGAAGGCCGTGATTCTGAAATAGACAGAGATTATAATCCTGAGGATGATGAACAATCTCATAATTCTTCTTCGGGTGAGCTAAAAGTTATTATTTAATAAATCTGAGGAGGAATGACACACTTCGTGGTCTGATTAAATTTATATTATAAAAATATAACATTTACATGAATGATACAGTGTGAATATTTTTCAGATAATACAGAAGAAGAAGGGAGACTTGGATCATCCAATACTTATCCTCTTGAACCTCAACAAGGAAAAAAGGGTAAGAAGAGAGGAAACATGGAAATTTTATAAGAAAAAGAAATGATCCAGGGCTTATCTGAATCGTAATATGAGGCAACACGAGTCAAAAAAGTTACGTGAATATAATCACTGGTGTAGGTTTAATTGCAACGAAAAAAGATTCCATATGAACAGAGGGAATCAATATTTAATGAATATTGGAAGCTAGGTAACTGGGAGCTTCAAATATCGTTTTTAAATGGTGCCATAGAATTGCAGCCTGTCATGAGGAAGAAAGCGACAGCAGTCAGTCATAAAGATATATCATGTAACTAACCTGGGTCGTCATAGAGTGTGCAAGGTTTTTTTTTAAACTCTTGACATTTCTTACAAAAGAATAAGGAATGTTACTACAGTATACTCCCTCTATAACGAACACGGTTATTACGAGTTTTCGCTTATAACGAGGTACATTAGATGTAACGTGAAATTTCTATTGAACTATAACCCTCTATAGCGAGGTAAATTTGCTTATAACGAAAGAAAATAAGATTGAAAAACGTGTTTTTTTACGTTTTGGCCCGACCGTAGCTATAAATAAATACCCTTTTTAATTGCCGTCCGCAATAAACTTCTTACAATTTATGATTCTTAGTCGGAAATTTACAATTTATGATTCACAAGTGTCATTGTAGGGGGTTGACCATTCACACCTAATAATATAGGTCCTAATAGACAAGATGTGGAAAGTATTTTAAAGGTTGTCAGAAACTTTTTCCAAAGAAAAAACGCAAATGAAGAAGCATAAAACTGTTTCACATCTTTAGAAAATATGATAGAATACTGGACAATTTAAAGCAGTCAATAATGACAGACTTCTTCCAATTGCAGACGCAGTAGTTTATGTTATTCTTGAAAATACGCTTTATACAGATTTACAGAATACAGATTTTTTGTTTTAACGTATATCATTGACAATAAAAGTAAACAACTCTTTTTTGTTTTAATGTATTTCATTGACAATAAAAGTAAACAACTTTTTTTCAAAAACGCCATTCAAACAATATTTATTGGCATCTTATATTGCTCCGAATGGCTTCACTATAGAAAGTTAATGTTTTAGAAAATTACATATTCATATGTATGCACAGTATTATTGTTGTTGGATATAACGAGATCCGCTTATAACGAGGTAATTAGTCTGCCATTTCAGTTCTCGTTATAGAGGGAGTCTACAGTATACTCCCTCTATAACGAACACGGTTATTACGAGGTTTCGCTTATAACGAGGTACATTAGATGTCCCTTGAAATTTCTATTGAACTATAACCCTCTACAGCGAGGCAAATTTGGTTATAACAAGAGAAAATAAGATCGAAAAACGTGTTTTTTTACGTTTTTGTCTCGGCCGAGGCTATAAATAAATACCCTTTTTAACTGCCGCCCGCAATAAACTTCTTCTGTTTAATCTACCGACCGATATTGCATTGTCGGAAATTTACAATTTATGATTCACATGTGTCAGTGCAGGGGTTTGACCATTTGCACCTAATAAACGTAAAGCAGTTAAAAACATGACAAATGAAACGAATTTCACCACAATTTCATTTCACAGTTGTTTTTGTTGTAGATGTTTATCGTTTGTTTCCTCATTGTGCTTTCGCGTCTTGAAAGTTGTGTTGTATACATAGTCATATAGATTACACACTATGACTCCTAAAAGAAAAGCATTTACTTTAGAAGAAAAAATTAACATCCTTAAAGATGTTGGGAACGGTAAGAAGAAAGCAGAAGTTTGTCGTGAAAGAGGAATTTCAAGTTCCACTCTATCTACCATATTCAAAAATAAACAAGATTTTCGAAGCAGGTTCGTCTTTTTCCGGTAAATCGACAAAACTACGTTCCGCAACTAATAAAGAACTCGATACTGCAATGGTCAAATGGTTTACCGTAAACAGGGCTGCGAATATTCCAATAACTGGATCACTGCTTTAAGAAAAAGCAACACAGTTTTCGCAGGCGCTAGGTGGAGATGAGAATTTTAAAGCATTGACAGCTGATTGAAGTCATGGCCTACAATAAGACAAAATTACAGTGATGATAATGTTGTCAATGCCAACGAGTTGGGACTTTTTTTTAACTTATTCCAGATAAGACCCTCAAATTCAAAAAATGAATGTTGTATAGGTGGCAAGTTATCAAAAGAAAGGGTAACTGTACTCGCGTGTGCCAACATGTCTGGTTCCGAAAAAAGGAAGTTAATCGTCATTGGAAAATCTCAAAAACCACGATGTTTCAGAGGCGTAAACCAGCTTCCTGTCACATATAAATTTAATAGAAAATCATGGATGACAGCAGAGATTTTTAGTGGAGAACTTTTGAAGTGGGACAGAGAGTTGGGATGTCAAAAGATTCTTTTAATTGTTGACAATTGTACAGGCCATCCGAAAGTTAACAATAATTTAAAAAACACTCAACTTCAAAAACATGCAACTGATGGATCAGGGCATTATAAGATCCCTTAAAGTTTACTACAGAAAACTTTTAGTTACGCGGATCCTGAATAATGTGGAAAACCGTAGTGAATCCCCTGTTAGTTTATTAGATGCCATAAATTGTATCCACAAAGCATAGAAACTCATAGATAAAAAATTAATCAGAAAATGTTTACGTCATGTGGGGTGGATAGAGACTGAGGTAGAAAACGAAGATGGATATCCTGTAGCAGAGTGGTTGAGGATACAACAGCAAGGTTAAGAACAAATCCAACTGAACAATGATGACGAGTTTGCAGAAATTCATTGCCATAGATGATGACGTCATTGGTTGTGATCTTCCGACGAATAGTTAAATTATCGCGGAACTAATAAATCCGCCGGCGGAGCGCGTTATCGTCAGTGACGAAAGTGATGAAGATGGACAAGACAATCGCGGGGAAAATCTATGCAAGAAGGTCCTAATAGACAAGATGTAGAAAGTGCTTTAAATGTTGTAAGAAACTTTATCCAAAGACAAAACCCAAATGAAGCAGCATACAACTGTTTCATATCTTTAGAAAATATGGTAGATATAATGATACTGGACAATTTAAAACAGTCAAAAATGACAGACTTTTTCCAATTGCAGAAGAAATAGTTTATGTTATTCTTGACAATATGCTTGATACATTATGTAAGTAGTTGGAGAAAAATGGAAGTACATATTTTTTGTTTTAACATATATCATTGACAATAAAAGTAAACACCTTTTTTTCAAAAACGCCATTCAAACAATATTTAGCATCTTATATTGCTCCGAATGGCTTCACTATAGGAAGTTAATGTTTTAGAAAACTACATATTCATTATGAATACACAGTATTTTTGTTGTTTGATATAACGAGATCGGCTTATAATGAGGTAATTAGTCTGCCATTTCAGTTCTCGTTATCGATGGAGTCTACTGTATATAGTTTAGCTATACTCTATTAGACACCAGATTAATATTTTGAATCAATCTCTACCCTGTCCAATTTATTCAAAGATTATTCAAAGAGACCTAATAGCCAACTGGTGAGTAAATAGTGTTTCACTAGATAATTTTATCATAAAATAACGAGAATGTGGTCCGATTCTAAAGCATCGGGATACTAGAACATATTATGATGTCCTACTAAAATGCTTTTATTTTGTCACACCAAAAATATTCTATGCAGATTTATTTTGATATGGTGAATGCATATAAAAAATGCAAAATAAAATGTTTCAAAACACACAAAAGTGTAAAGTTTTAGTTTTATAAATTTATTGAAAGAACAGTGTACTATTTATTAGAAGATTGTAGACATAGACAACATAATTAATGTTAATATGATACAAACATACATGATAAAACTGGTTGTACAATATGAAAACTTCTATTTTTTAAAATAACCAAAAACAATAAAAATAAATTACAAAAATAATACAACTGTTTGTATGTTGTAACTGACAACGAAATTTTTTTATTTTAAACATCTTTGTCTAACCCTAGAAAAAGCTACATGAAGCTGCTGTGACCAAGTAAAGGGTCAGGTAAATAAATCCCAAAACATTGCAGAGATCATCACCTGCTACAGAGATAGTAGGTGGTATTGGGGTTTTCGTTATGGACAAATAGATATACAGACAGAATATATAAATTATACATATTGATACTTTATGTCATAGATTTATACATTACAGTCATAGATTTATACAAGAAAATTAAAAAGATACAATAATTTCCCTTTGTAATATTTACAGTGGCTAAACTTCCATGTATAGAACAGAGGTTACCTATCTAAATCAAGAAATTTTCATTTATGCACTATTCTAAAAAACCAAATCAGATATTAAAATCAAACAACGAACCAAATTTTTGTAGGGATGTGCAAAAAATTACCAGTTAACAATAACTGAACTATTTTTTGGGTTTTAAAAGAGACTTTTTCTTTATAATATAAACAGGTTTAACTAGAGATATTCTCTATACAATATTAGAGTGAAATTAACTTCGTTTAATATATTTACCATCGATGTAGACTACACTCATTATATAACTTAAAAAAAGTTATCACCACAGCAATGCTCTGCACTTTTTAGTTTTTAACTCGCAAAAATATTTATATCCAAACACTTCGACCAAAACACATATAAATGATGACTAATTGCCATTTAAATTGTCAAATGTCATTATTCTTCAAAGGCCAACATTCACGGCTATTTTAAACTGGCACTTTATTTCAATTCACGCTGACGTCATGCAGATCTTTTAATTTCTCTTGCATGTTTGAAAACTAAATAAAGGAATATACATATTATGTATTTTATTTAACCTGAATCTATTCTGTGACCTGAGCCTCAACCCAATTCAAAATACATGTACTAATGTTGACGTTTCAACTTCCACTCCGGAAATCGTTCTCAAAAAAGATTGTTTTTAAAAAAATCTGCGAATTAAGGTTGATTTCTTTACGAAAATGTATAAACATTGGTTAACATTGACAAATTTTGCTTCGATCTTGTAAGCAACAGCATGTATATGGCTGAAAAAATCTGATGGTGATGTTTTTACCCTAATAATATAAAATTCGGACTGTTTTTTTGTGTTAATGTTATATGTTTGCATGTTTGTGTAATCTGATTTTATTCTGTTTTATCTTATGTGTCTTTAAAAATGAAGAAGATATTTTTAGGTTAGATACTTTAATTTAAGACGTCAAATTATAGAGTTGTCTAAATATAAAATTTAAACACAAAATTTTAAAATGCTCAATTTTACAAACAAATTAGTGACGAAAAGTTTACTATTCTCATACCGACCGTATTTAGTAAAGGAAGGATTCAAAAATTTGACAACCAATACATCCAGAAACATTAAAAGGGGTACTTTCAGACTTGGACTTACAGGTATTACAGTAGGAGCTTTGGTCGGTACCGGCTACTCTATTCATTATATGAATAAGCCTCGAGCACATATATTAAATGAAGAAACCACAATAGCTCAAGTGAAGGAGCTACCATCCATAAAACCTACTAGATTTGTAAGTTTTCTTAAATTTTTATACTTTGGGTAAAAATTTTTTTATCTCCTTAACCATCACAATTAACCATGACCAATTAGTCTCGGATATTAAATGTGTTGCAAGTGTAGATCTAGCTATAGATAATTCACAACATAAAGAAATATAGGAATTTTATTGAATTATCTTTAATAAAACTAAATTGTTGTTTTGATATTTTGTTTACAACTAAAAAGATAAAAAAGTATTAAAAATTCACCTTTTAAAATATTTGATATTAAAGAAATTGGTCTATAGGATTTACAAGTGTATCTAGTATTCAATTTATATATAGGAATAAATTTCATGATGGCCAAATGGATTTTTCCATGCATTTGCTAAAATATGTCAGCAAAATATTAATTTTTGTTTCCAGACAAAGTGGTTCTTATGGCAAATTCAAAAAATAAAATGCAAAAATTGATTAACCATATGAATGGAAGAAGCAGAAATGATAAAAATGGAAATAAATATAGAAAAAACAAAAGTAATCATATGTAACGAGAAACAAATAAGTGAATAAGACATAAACACAATTAAGTGCAAGAGGAAGTATATAAAAAAGGTACCCATATTTGACAACTTGGGTTCAGTGTTGTGTATGTTACAAATGATGGAAAAATTGATGCCAAAACAGCAAACAAGGGAAACAATCCAACCAAAATATATTATGCACTACACAAAATTATACTGGGACATAAATAAATTGAAGAAAGAAATAAAAAAGAAAATTCAAAATACTATTAATTACACAAACTAGTGAAAACTGGATATGTAATAAGAAACAGGAAACAAAGATAAATGCAGTAGAGTTGAAGCATATTAGGAAAATAGCAGGCAATATTAAGTGGGACATAGTGGAAAGTGTAGAAATAATAAACTACATTGACTAGAACCAAATGAATTGGTTCAGTCAACGGGTAAGACTGGGTCAAACTCCACTAGTAAAAGGAATAATGGAAATGGGAAAATCAACAAAAGTGGCTGGACAAAATAGAAGAATATTGAAAGGAAAATAATTAAAGTCAATATTGCTTGTGCATATACTAGCACTAGCACCTAGAATTCTTGTTGGAGAGTAGTGGCAAAATACAGTTACCCATTGTTTTCTAATCTCATGTACCTAAGTGGACAATGCAGTTATAATATTTGATAACTGAAACATGATCCACTGATTTGTGGATATTTCTCCCATTGGCTAAGTGGGTCATATATTATCTGCAGATTCTTTTCCTAAATAGATATATCTTACCAGATAAAGAGATCTCTAAATGTTATTTAATGTAATTAGGTTTTCAGTTTTTAACAATAATTATTATGTTACATGATTTATATATGTTACAAATTAATAATGAATGATTACTTATGTGAATTTTAAGGTAAAAAATGTTGGAGATAAGGGATTGGAATTAACACTCTACCAATACCAAACATGTCCATTCTGCTGTAAAGTAAGGGCTTTTTTGGATTATTATGGTATTTCATACAATTTGATTGAAGTTGACCCTGTGTTAAGACAAGCAATAAAATGGTCACCTTATAGAAAAGTCCCAATTTTAGTGGCTAAAACAGAGGATGGGTATCAGGTTTGTTTTATACATTTTTTAACCATGTTTTGATATTATTTTCATAAAATTTGCTGTATGTATGTATAGTGTTAACATGCATTTTAGGCCCATTGCTGGATGGACAATTTCCATCATTTTCTGTTCTTAGCTATCTCTTATTCATATCTTATTCCCATTTCAAAGATTCGGACAGCAACTTCAGAAAAAAAATAGAACTGGAGTAGAAAAAAATTAAAAATTATAGAAGAAAAAATGTGTCATAAGAAAAGTCAAGTTTGATGATAATTCTTCAAAGCTTTGTCCCATGATTGAAATGGAAATTTGCAACGATCATAGTTCGGATGATCCCAACAGCAATATACATTGCACATCACGAAAAAGAGGCCATCTAGAATTTTGTAAGAATTTTTCAATAACTTTAAGTTTATACAATTTATTTTATTGTAACTAAATTCCCACAATGCAGAAACACTTTTAGCGTCTTTTGAGGCACCAACAAATGGTGCCGACAGGTCAATTAATGGTAATAAGTTTGCAGAATATCAGTTTTACTACTTCAGATAATGCACATGTTGTTTGTACCATATTTTTCTTGGAATATGGCTATTCTGTTTTTCAAAAACCTTTCACTAGTGTACAGTTGTCCGAAGAGTAAACTTATGCAATTTTTAAATTTAAAACTATGGCTGAGAGATTTGTTAGATCTGTTCAAATTGTTAATTTGATTAATAATGGAATGAGTCAAATAGAAGTGGCCAGACAGATAGGAGTCAGTCGTTGTATGGTTAAAAAAATTTACCAACGATTCATAGAGACTGGATCTCACGAACGACGACCAGGATCAGGCCGAGAAGAATCACGACGGCCAGAGAAGACCGTTCTTTACAATGCACTTCTTTGCAAAATCGGTTCTTTATGACTAGATCAATACAAAATCGTTTCCAAAATGCTCACAGGTGGACTTTAAGCACTTCTACTGTGAGAAGAAGGTTGAGGGAATTTTGTCTAAGGGCTCGCTGTCTAGCAACAGGACCTTTGTTAACAGCAGCACATCAACAACGCCGACTACAGTTTGCATTGACCAGATGCCACGAGCATTGGACGATAGAAGATTGGAAAAATGTTTTGTTTAGTGATAAGTATCCAGGATGGTTCTTTATGGCTCAGATCTTCGCATCAAAACATTCAGAAGACGTGGGGAACAATATTCTGCTTGTGTTCGACGAGTATGTGTTGCTTTTGGAGGAGGTTCAGTAATGTTATGGGCAGGCATTTTATTCGAGGGCCGTACTGATCTCGTATTTATTGATAGAGGAGCGTTGAATGCACACTGATACATTAACGAAATTCTAGATGAGCATGTAATGCCTTTTGCTGGGTTTGTCGCTGAATACTTTATTTTTATACAAGACAACGCGCGGCCACGCGTAGCCAGGATGGTACTGGAATATCTGGAAACTGTCGGTGTGCCAAAAATGAACTGTCCTGCTCAAAGTCCAGATTTGAATCCGATTGAACATGTTTAGGACCAACTCAAACGAAGGGTAAGAAACAGAATACCTGTTCCAATAAATCGTGAGCAGCTTCGGTTGACGCTCATGGAAGAATGGGAACCTTTTCCACAAAACGACATCCAGAATTTGATCAATTCAATGCCAAATCGAATGAGGAGTGTAATTCATAATAGAGGTAGTAATACACAGTATTAATAATCACGACTTAATTGTAATTTTATAAAGAAAACAGAAAAGATGTTCAATGTTAATTTTTTTTATTTTTCAATAAAATCATTATTTTGGAAAAAGTTATTTTTTAACATTTGTTATTTAAAAAATGATGCATGCATACTGCTTTAGAACATATTCTTAAACATTACACAAACATCTAATGACAATCACTTTGTGGTATGATTCGTAAAAATTAAAAAATGGCAAAAATTTTAGGTGGCCTCTTTTTCGTGACGCACAGTGTAAAAGAGTGTAAAAAAAGTTTACTTAAAGGGATTCGAAAAATTGTTTTTTTTTTGTTAAAAGTTATTTGTTAAGAACAATTTCCGGCCCATTTGGAAAAATTAAAAAAAAAATACATTTAAGTAGCTTATATATATATATATATATATATATATATATATATATATATATATATATATATATATATATATATATATATATATATATATATATATATATATATATATATATATAAAATTGAATAAAAAAGGTTTGGTGTGGTAGAAATGCAAAAAAACCGAAGAAGAATTGTAAAAAAAAAGCCGAAATCGCATGTTTATTTATTTAACAGCTTTATAAAAACTGATTTCATTTGTGGCAAATTGAGTACGAAAGCTACACTCTTCACCTTTAAAAAGCATTTTGATTTTTGTCGATAGTATACTCTGACCAAAGATATCGAATTTTTACAGTCGAGTTATAACAAATTTTCCCCCTCCCCTGTGAGGGGGTTTTATGGGGAATCCCGGAGTGGTCAATCTTTTTACACCTTTCTTTGGGGTCCCAAAATTGTCATTCTTAGCAAAATTCACCTTGTTCATATGATTTTTAGAGGTTCAGCGGCATTTTCGTCTCTGACGACTGGAGTACTGTTTATTATAGTAACTTCTTTTTTAGCCATTAATTGACAGTGCCATGATAGTATCAGCATTGGCATCATACCTATTTGAAGATAACAAAAAAGACTTAACTGATATTGTTAAGTGTTTTCCAAGTGTTAGTTATATAGATGACGATGGATCAAAGAAGAATGAAATTATGAATAGATATTTTATTATGTTGAATAACAGGAAAGATTTACAAGCCATTGAACAAAAAAGCAGGTAATACAAATATTTTCACTCTCTGTCCCTCCTCCTCCTAAATCAGATGTTTTTAGTTGGTTTCTTTCCTTTAGTTTAGTTCATTTTCTCAGTTTCTCTTTATGGTCCGACATTTTTCTTCTTTAGGGATAGCTTATAATTTTTTAGTACACTCGTACCAAATGAATACAGTTCAAATTTTATGGCCTAATTTCCAATGAATATTTACCCCAAAATAGATGTCTCTCTTCTAAAAATCTATTTTATTGGTTCATCTAATAATTTGATTTTTTATATCATCATTCTGGCTTCACAACCCTATGTAGCCTCCTAAAGAATTTCTCTCCAGTCATTCCTATCCATCGCCTTCCTCCACCAAGCATGTATTAACATTTTTTTCCACACGATTTTGTATATACCTGCCTAAATACTGTGTCGAATGTCTTCCTCTCTTAGCCGTTATGCAAAAGTTCTATTCTCATTTTTCTCTACATTTGATAGTTTTTGAGTTATAAACGATTTAAAATCAGAAAAATTCGAAAATACGCATTTTCGAGGCTTGAAAACTCACATGTAAATTATTATTTTGGCGATTGTCAAGTGTCTAAATTGAAGTTTAAACATTCAATTTCAATATTCTGAAGAGTAATCGGGGCTTATTTTAATTTAGACCGTTGTTTTTTAATTGGTAATTATGCGTGTCCACTCGATTTTTAAACCACCGGCACCACCGCGCTCGGCACTTTATGGTGCGTCTCTGTCGCACTTATACAAATACATATTTACGCCAAAAATTCCCAATAAATACTTGACATTTATTAAAAATTTGTAATTTATTATTAATGTAGATTTTTGTGAAAATAAATATACTTTAACTGACTGTTATGATTAATCAATCTTCTGTACAATTACTTTACATATGTAATTATTATTAGACTTTTAAATTAAATGTTTGAATGAATATGTTTGATGCTTTTGAAATTTGTTGTGTACTATAATTTTCACTTTCAATTTATGATAAAAATCAATCATAATAAACTATAAATAATTATTAACTTGCCATTTTAGTTATTTAAACAATGTTAAGAATAAATTACGAAATTTTAATAAATGTTAAGTATTATTATAATATACAGTGGTACCTCGATATACGAGTGCCCTAATTGACAAGTGTTTTGAGATACGAGCCGCCGAGCGAGCAATATTTTGCTTTTGAGATAAGAGCGCCATTTGAGATACGAGGAATCGCACACTACACTGCTGCACACGACCCCAACATGCGCCCAGTACAGTTTCTCATATTTCAGAGTAGACCTCAGGCTGTGTGCTTGTTTCCTTCGTTTTGAAGCATTTTTTATAAGCTAGGTTCACGTTTTTTTACTTTTTGTACATTTATAAAACATTATCACATTTATTTTTATAACCATGGGCCCGAAGATGATATCTATTGAATTAAATCGTAATTAAAGCCCTGATTACTCTTCAGAATCTTATAATTGAATATTTCAACTTCAATTTAGACACTTGGTAACCTCAAAAATAACATTTTACATATAAATTTTCAAGACTCGAAAATGCGTATTTTCGAATTTTTCATATTGTAAATTATTTATAACTCGACTACTACAAATTTAGTGAAAAATGATAAGATCTTTTTTGTTTAAAATCGCCTAAAAAAAAAATATAAAAAATGTTTTTAAAAACAGTGATTTTTGGCATTTGTTTAAACAATTTCTGCCTAAAAATTTCTGCCAGTATCTTTCAGATTTGTTTAGAGGGGACATTTTTGAACAGGAATCCGAAAAGAAACCGAGTCAGAAAAATGTTTCATACGGGAGCGGCTTCACAACCTGGACTAATTCTTGTTTGGCCAGTTTGATTTTGTTTTTTATTTTTCCTTTGATTTGTCGGTACTGAATGCTGCCTTTCTCCCTACGTCTTTCCTCCATCAGGTCCAAGATTCTTCGGTCATCCAAACTTTATGTGCTTTCATCAATTGCGTTTTTGATGTCCTTAAAAACCACTTCCGGGCTATAGAAATATTTATGTTCTACTTATTCTTCTGATGAGTTCGTTTTTTAGTTCGCTTACAACCATGTTATTGCCTATTGTAGAAATATCATTTCTGGTTTTATCATTTTTAAGTCGAGTTTTCTTAAGGGAAAGTTCGATTTTAGCTACTACTGGGTTGTGATTTGAATTTACATCTGCATCAGGAAAAGTTTTTTGCTGATTTAATATTGTTTTTGAAGCGTTTAAAAATACCGAAAACAATCGCCCATTACAAACCCTTAAAGTGGTTGCCAGAATAGTGATAATTGAATATTGATCAATGTTGTACTTTTATTTCTTTCGATATCGCATATTATTAAATATCTAAAGAAAAATCCTCGTATAAATTACTTTTCAGATAATCCAGTAAAACTCTTATATTCACTTATATTTTCGTTTTAGCGAAGAAAGAAAGTGGCGTAAATGGGCTGACAGTGTGCTTGTTCATACATTATCCCCTAATGTATATAGAACCACCGAAGAAGCTCTTCAATCATTTAACTGGTTTTCAGATGTAGGCGAATGGGAAGCCAACTTTCCTGCTTGGGAGCGGTATCTTATGATATATGTAGGAGCATCAGCAATGTGGTTAATCGGAAAGAGACTTAAAAAGAGGCACAATCTGAAGGATGATGTAAGACAATCTCTATATGATGAGTGCAATCATTGGCTTAGGGCAGTGAAATCCAAAGGTGGTCAGTTTATGGGTGGACAAACACCCAATTTGGCAGATTTGGCTGTTTACGGAGTTCTCAGCAGTATTGAAGGTTGCTTAGCTTTTAAAGATTTATTAAACAACACCAAAATTGGACCTTGGTATTTCGGAATGAAAAAATGTATTTCAGAGCATGAAGGTGCAAAGTCAATTTAAAGTCTCATTTGTTATGGATTCAATCATTTGTATAAAGGTGAATTAAAGTTAAATAATGTGATATAAGTATATGATGTAAGTTGTTTTTAATAAAGGAAAAATACATTTTTAACACTTTATTTCAATGAATGAATCTAATTAAGTTTGTGTTTGTATATACCTATTTACATTTATCCGAATAAAGTTTAAACAAAGCTATTTATTACATATTGTGTTACAATTAAATAATTACCATACATAGGCAGTAAAGTGAGAATATATAAAGGAACATTCATAAACTACGTCGTAAAAAATTTCGACTTTTTAAAACCCTCCTGCCCCTCCATCATAACGAGAGGTTTACAGTCGAGGCCCTCCCTCACGTCGACGTCGCAATTGCAACTAATGACTCCTCTTTTCAGTGATTAAAAGAAATCAATGTTATTTCTGGATTTTTTCAAATTGGTATAAAAATTAAGAAATAACGAAAACATATATAACTACAATCTGGTACATAACATGAAATAACTTTAATGTTTACTTTTTGTTTTCTTTTGTAAAAAATTAGTAGGCATTGCAATACACGTTGCAGTCACATAAAAAGCTTATTCAAATACGGTATAGCTATAGTAGAAGCCTAGCTATAGAAGATAAAGATCTAGTATAGCTATAGAAGATAAATCTATTTTTATCCATAGTCCTCTATGATATCCCGTATGTCGCTATATGTTCATTAATAACGAAGATAAGGTGTAGTGCCCTTTTGTCTGTCGCTTTGTTTGTTTTTTTCCGTCCTAATATATTCGTTATATAGTCCCCTTTCATTTGCTATGTCGCATGTTATTATTCGATCGGTTGTTTATTTTGGATTCAGCCAGAGAAGTCAATAAATCAAAATTTGTCTTATAGTAAATGTATTTGTATTTATATTGCCCTATGATATCTCGTATGTCGCTACACGTTCATTAATAATGAATATACTGTGTAGTTCCCTTTTGGTAGTCGCCTTTGTTTGTTTTTTCTATTTGAATATATTCCTTACATCATCAATAACAACAGAGATATGCTGTAATGCCGCCGCTGGAGTTTTCGTTACGGACAGACAGACAGAATAAGCAAATTATATGTATTGATATTGTCGTGTGATATCTAGTATGTTGCTCTACGTTCATTATTATAGGGTATAGTGCGACAGAACTTCAATTTTATGGATGTAAGTAGCGATATATTGTTTTATTTGAAAATGAAAAGTTGATTAGGTGTAACTTATTTGTTTATTACACAAATTATCTGCTGAATGGTAAGTCGTATCATTTATTGGGTTTTACCTGTATGTAGAGCGGAAAAAGCTGAGAATTTTGGTATACTTAACTCAATATTTTAAAATTTGTCATTTACCTGGTTTTCGCAGTATACCGACGATATGATTGTCTATACATTCAACATACTTCTTAAGAACAGTAACTCTTTAGTAATAAAGTATAATATGTACTTACACTCTATGATAGACTTTTGTTGACAGTAGGTTGGAAGAAAAACAGTACACTACAATTAAGCTATAGTCTCGTGTTTGCAACTCCTGACGATATTTGATTAATATTATTATGCATAAAAGACTCAATTTTTATTTTACAGTCAATACATTTAATGATCCTCATTTTTTTCATTATTTTAAATATTAATATTTATTGAATTTTATATAGAAACACTAACAATTTTATTGCAAACCTTTGTCCATTGATCGGCCATTTTTTTAGTAGGTACAAACTTATTTTTACTAACTAAATAACAGCAACCTAGCAGTAGTAGTAAGCGTAAAAATTAAGTGAAGAATATACCTGGCGAACAGAGCTTACTTTGGACTAAAGCAGCTCTTAACATCACACATAATTAGGAGAACACCAAGATACTAATATATGAAACTCTTATTAAACCTGTCCTGACATACGCGTCAGAGACATGGACTATGGTAAAAAGCGACGAAGAACTGTTAGGCCGCTTTGAAAGAAGAATACTTAGGCACATATACGGAGGAGTACAAAAAGGCGGGATATGGCGCAGGCGCTACAATTTTGAATTGTATCAATGCTATGAAAAATGCAACATCGTCCGGTCTATTAAAATTAATAGACTAAGGTAAGGAGACCTTGAAAGAATGGACACTGGAGACCCCCAAAGACAGATATATCAAGAGCCAGTAGGAACCAGGAAGAGAGGCAGGCCAAGATCTAGATTTAAAACTCAAGTCGAAGATGACTTGAGGAATCTAGGGGTCAGAAATTGGAAAGCCGGGGCGAAAGATAGGGGGAATTGAGACTAATTCTTGAACAGGGTTGTAGAGTCAAAGATGATGATGAAACTTAGTTTTACAAATTTTTCATTTGTAGCATGTCAGCATCAGGACCGGATTTAAGAATCATAGCACTGGAATATACGCGCACACAACAATTGCATATAAAAGACTTATTATTGTTTCAACTAAAGCATGATTCAATCATCCATATATAAATAAGAGAGTTGTCGAACTAAACAATAACATGAAGAAAAACTACTATAAAAAAAGTAAAATATATCAAAAACTTATTGTCGACAGCTTATCTGTATTTAATAATTTTCAATAGCTTCCATTTTAAACACATTCTTTGTCATTAGGAGAAGCGTCACACATTATAAAGTCATTAGGAGAAGCGAATCAGTTTTAATGCCCATTGTCCATGTAAAGCAATGTCTCTTGGTCGATTTGGGTACTGGTCATTAGACCAAAAGTTGTTGGCACAAACTACGAAAGATCAGTTCTATTTCATTTTCGCAAGCGGATGAAAGTGCCTACATCATGGAGTCGTTGCCAGTATCTGTTGTGAATTTCAAACAGGGTATGACTCTTAGTGTGCAAGTAAAAGTGTGGTATTAACCTTTTCACTGCGACTAGTTATAAAAGTAGTATGATTTCTGATACGGCTGTTTCATGCCTGTGTTGAGCAACATGGTTGCCGCAGTAAGTCGATGGAGTACTATGGCGTATAAATACGGTTCGCGCAGTGTATCAATACGGTGTATTCAGGACTGTATTTACAATTTTGTAGAAGTAACTATAAATTTGTTGCTGTTAGATTCTTGAAAAATAAAAAAAAAAAAATACACTGAAAAATTATCATTATTTTATTTATTATTAGTAATTGTAGCAACAAGGTAAAAAACTACAAACAAATGGTACGCAAATGCAAAATATAAATAAAAGTTTTGACTACATTAAAAGGAAAATTAAATTTTTTTTATACAATGGCACTTTTCAAAACATGGTGTAACGCATAGAGGCACATTACAGGCTATGCAAGTAGTGGAGAAGGGGACAGCTTCAGACATTGATATTGTTGTTAAATTGAAGGACTCGGGTTGGTAACACTGACGTTAAAACATTCCATTACTACTCACACGTCATGGTTCATGTCATAAAGTGAAAAGTTAGTTTTTGGTGGTTGAAAGTAAAATTTTTGGATTGAAGGTAAGATGAGTTTTTTATTAGAAGATAAGACTTAGCATAATTAATATTGCTACCAGTTTTAAGTCCAGTTATTGATGTATGACCTGTACTATTCACTTTTGTTACTGATGGCACTCTTAGGTTATATTTTTACATTTAGTCTGGACACATCGAGTGGAGCACCTTCAGACAAACGTAATGAAAAATAGACACCTTTTTTAAAATAACGTGCATATATGTATTATTAGTTATTTAAAAAGGATTTTTCTTTGTTGCAGATTGTCTGAAGATAGGAAGAAAGAAAAAACAAAAGGTAATTTCGATGCCGAATCTATGAAAGAATGTGTAGCGTCCATCCTAGATGGTGAATCAATAAGAAATGTTGCTAAAAGATTTGGATTCAAATATCAAACTGTTGGTATATACGTTAATAAGTTTAGGGATATGAAATTAATAAACGATACTATAATCGTTTTCATCGTTCTTGGCGTGTGCGTGTAAAAACACTTGCAATAAGTTGTTTCATCTGCCTTTCCTTGTCTAAGCTCGATTCGTTTACCTCCTCCAGTGGCGGAGCAAAATGTAGCATGTCAAACGAAAGATTTTTTAAGTTTTAAGCACTATAGCGAATTCTGAACTGTTACAACGTAATGACCTTGATTAATCTAATCAGTCAGCGTCTTCACTGGAACTGTCTTCATCATTGGAATCTTCCGCCAAATCGATGATAATCCTACTTTCATTTTCATCATATGTGACCATTTTTGATCAGGCGTCCTGAATTAATTTTTCAGTATGGTTAACACAACTCGCCCACACTGCAGGTGTTGCCTCAGCTAATGCATCGCCCCAAACTTTTTTCACTGTTTCATCCCCACGTCCATGTTCTCCAATATGACGATCATAGTATTGTTTAGAAATGCTCCAGACCAACTCAATCGGATTATATTGACAGTGATATGGCGGCAATCTCAAAACCTGATGCCCATGTTCTTGGAGTAGCTCGTCTATAACCTACCTGGTATTTTGTGGTTTATTCTGGCGACAAAGACTCAATAGCTCTGTCTTGCCCGAATCGTAGTCAAAAATTATTTTTTTCGCTCGTAACCATTCTTTAAGTCCGATTTTTTCCAACTGGCATTCGGTAACTTTTCTATTAAAGAGCTATGGTATGAGGCATTATCCATAATAATTAGAGATGGTTCCTCCAACATTGGTATCAGCTTTTCGGAGACCCAATTTTTAAAAGACTCTTTATCCATAGAATCATGATAGTCTGCACTCTTCGATTTCGTAGAAAACAGTAATCCAGCATCTTTAACAAATCCTTGCCTACTTCCGGCATGTAAAACAACAAAACGTTTACCTGTATTTTTGTGTCCTTTTCTGATGCTTTTCACACAGTCATCTTGCCAAGTACGTTTATATGCCCCTTTTAGGAATATCCATGTTTCATCTAAAAAAACGAACTGAAGTGGGCTTGGACTTAAAAAATTTCTCATATAATGCCTCAAAAAATACAGTCGTTTGGAGACAATACGTGGTTTCTCAAATAGCACTCGTCTACTATTTTCTAGTTTGTATGAAAACCCACAATTTTTCATAAGACGCCACAAACTTGTATCAGAACCGTCATAGAGATGCTTGTTTCTTAATTGTGTATTTAGAACTTTAATTGTAACGTGCTCTCCTTTTGCTTTCATGCCATACAGTACATTTCTAATCTCTCCTTTTATAGTATCGCTGACATCATTAGTCTTTTTTTTTTTGTACATTACGTGACTCTCCTGGTGTAGTAAGAGCTGTCCCTGTCTTGTATTCACTCTTTATTCTTGTCACTGTGCGAAGACTGATTTTCAAAGCGTCCGCTACTCGTTCATGTACCGATGATAACGAAAGCAAAGGTCCGTTGTTTTCTTTTTCTTTTTTAAAATACTCCAATAAATGAACTACACATTGTCGCATTTCTCCTGTTATCGTTTTTCCCGGCATTTTTTTATTAAATAGAACAATTAGTTATTCACAACAAAAAATAATAAGTAAAACTGTTCGGAACAAATTCCAACAATGACTGACTAAAATCGACTAAAACAACATAAAATATCAATGGTAATTGCTACAATTATAAACCTATTAGCCAGCTCATTCAAGAACAATGCCACAAGTCATTATTGCAATGGGTATCGGAAGAGAGAGAGTTAATTTATAATAAACTGGAATTTTTAAGGTGTCGAGAGTATTATTTTATGTAATGGAATTCCACACAGTAAGAGCTCAAACTATTAATTAATTAAAAACTGTTTACTTATAAAAACTATTTCATCAGCTACTTCAAACCTGCACAGATCAGGGTAACATGTTAAAAAAAAAACACGTCACTGTCAGCTATCTGTATTCGTAAAGAGGCCGAACTTATCACCGACACCGTATCGGCCAAACGCATCGGTGTTATTGCTACAATACTGGGAGACGTGAGTGGTCACTTTACCATGACGAACGTGACTCGCACAATTGAATTACGCATCTGTGTATCAGAGAGAGACGAATATTAAAAATTCCGTAGTAGCTTATTTCAGGCACACGCCAAGAACGATGAAAACGAGTATACAAGGT
Source organism: Diabrotica undecimpunctata (assembly GCF_040954645.1). Taxonomy (NCBI): domain Eukaryota; kingdom Metazoa; phylum Arthropoda; class Insecta; order Coleoptera; family Chrysomelidae; genus Diabrotica; species Diabrotica undecimpunctata. The sequence goes on from NC_092806.1 coordinate 129,887,726, forward strand.
TTTTACTGACAAACAGGAAGACGACCTTGAAGCATATTTAATTAAGTATTCAAAAATGTTTTATGGTCTTAACAATCTAGAAACTCGAAAACTAGCACATGAGATGGACAAAATGAACAATATTGACTGTCCTAAAAACTGGGAAGCTCCAAGAATGCAGGAAAGGTCTGGTTATACAGTTTTATGAAACGCCACCCAAGATTATCTCTCCGTGCTGCTGAAGGATGCAGTATTGCACGTGCAATTTCCTTTAACAAACATAATGTGAATGCTTTTTTTAATAATTATGAAAAAAGAATCAAAAGATACCCAGAAATCTGTGACTCATCCAGGATTTGGAATATGGATGAAACAAAAACTGAATCTAACCAAGAACCTTCTCGTGTGATTTCACAAAAAAACCAAAAACAAGTAGCAGCTGCTGTAAGTGGTGAGAGAGGAACTCTGGTTACTACAGTTTTGTTTATAAATGCAGCTGGAAATACAATACCTCCTGCTTTAGTATTTTCGAGAGTGCAATTCAAGGGCCACATGATAAATGGAGCATCAAACGGGACCTTGGGTTTGTCTCATCAGTCAGGTAGGATGACCACTTCCAATTTCGTTCATGTGATGCAGCACTTTATAAAATGTTCAGGTTCCTCTGAAAAGGGAAGAATGATTCTGATTTGCGACAATCATGAGACTTGCAACAGCTAATGCTGAAAGTCGTAAAAACAATTCGAATTTTTATTAATAAATAAGTACACGTTGCACTTCTCACAATAATGCACAGGAACTGCTTTACAACCAGGTTTTCGACATTGTCCTCTTGTATCTCTCACAACGGGCCAATGTCCTGTTTCATCCTGCCGAATATCCTTTTAAGGAATCATTTTTGTAGCTGCACTTTTGTGTTTTTTGCTGCATGAAATTTATCAATAGAGCTACTGCTGGGACGTCCTAATTTCTTGGTAACTGTCAGTGTCTTTCCTTGCTTCATTAGGCTTTCGGCTATGCGACTGTTAAACTAAAACAGAGACAGTTCGTTTTTCTTTGGAACATCAAAATCATTGCAGTCGCGTCTATATAAAAGCCAACAATTTACAACTGCCATATCCATAAAATGGAATAAAAAACGATGGTAATATTTCTTCGATCTAATTATGATTCTGTATAGACCTATTAGTGAATTCATAAGATTTACTTCGCCCATGAATTTATTGTAAGTTCTAATTGCCGTGGGGCACTGAACATCTACCGTATCTTTTCTTGTTTTATCCCATCTTCTAATTGTATCAAGAGTTTGGTAGAGGAAAAGTTGGAGATGAGCAATACTGCACGAGAGTCGTGCCATTTGATAATTCTGCAAGGTACATTATCAGTTTTCAACTCTATTTTTTGAAACGATCCGCGTCCTCTTGTTTTCAGGATTTTGTCTGACAATAAAGGACACCTAGGAAGACGGTTTGAGCGGACTGTTTCTAGACAATATATTTTCTTGTGAACCAGCTCATTTAAAAGAGGTATCGATGAAAACCAATTGTCGATATAAAGGTGATTGTCTTGTTGAATGCTTCTACAGAGTGTTACAACAATACTGCCGCTGGAACTAATATCATTGTATCCTGGAGTAGCGAAAATTTTTCCAGTATATATTTCAAAATCGTATGCAACACCACTGGAGCCAGCCAACACATAAATTTTGTAGCCCCATTTGTGAGGCTTTTTTGGCATGTACTGTTTTAGCCCGGAATGACCCTTGAAAGGAACCATTTGCTCATCGACCACGACCATCTGCTCCTTTGGAATATTTCGAAATTTTTCTCCCAAATGTTCTACTAAGGGTCTAACCTTGTACAGTTTATCTAAGTTTGACGGATCAATTTTGGTATTATCGGGGAAATGTATATGTTTTTTTATCGTTTCCCATCTGTCTCGACTTATTATTTCACGAACTGTAGTAATATCAAATTGAGAACTCCAATATAATCGAGTTTTTGGTAGTTTGATCAAAGACATATAAAATATTTTACCCATAAATTGTTCTAGCTCTTTTATTGTCAACCCCAGAGGTTTATTCAGATTTGTTTGAACAGCAAATAAATTCGATTGGTAAGTAATCAAATTTAGAAAGTTATCGTCAAAAATTTTTCTAAAATAGTCTATTTGGTCTTTTATAGAAGTAGCTTTTGGTAAGCTGTACTTCCACATTGGAGTAACACTGTCAATATTGTTTTTTTCTGTTATATCGGTATATTCATTCTTATTGCGCGTACATCGTTCGTTTATTATTTCTTCACCACCATCACTAAGATGATCCTCAATTTCAGAACCAGAGTCCTCTTCTATTACCCATTCATCACTTTCATTTTCAGAATCAGAAACAGTTCACTATCACTTGGTATTTCAATGGCTTGATGCCGTTTTCGTCCATAAAACACAGCTGGATCCATTTTGAATTATTTTAGTTACTTGACTCTATAACGCCTAACGTTATAGCAAAGAATATAGACGCTTAAGCGTCTATATTCTTTGGTTATAGGTTCGCTTCGGTTCGCACTGATGGCATTTTCTATGGCATTGCCATGGTTATCCCATACATCACGATCCCATACCCATCCTCGCCAATGACGTATAATATAATCGTCGCGAAGAACGAAGAAGTAGTTTTCGTTTTTTCGTTAACCTAACTTTATTTTGAGGTTACGGATTGATTTCAAATGATTTCAAAATAACAACAATGTTTGGATTTTTCCATTTTTATTAAATAAAAATAGAAAAATGACTTTTACATGAGATTTTATCATGTTACGAATACTTGATAATAAATTAATATTTCGATGCAAACATCTTAATAAACTGTGTATAAGAAGATATGTTATTAACAACCAGAAAAACCTGGGTAAGTTATAAATACAAATAGGTTTTAAAGTCTAAGCTATTATTTTTATAGAATTGGATCAGGCATATGTGCCCCACAAAGTGGAGAACGTGACAAAACCGAATTATTTCAAGCCTCAACAAAAACAATCAAGGCCCTTTGTTCTAGTTTTACCTCCTCCTAATATTACAGGTACTTTACACATTGGACATGCATTGACTGCTACCATTCAGGATGTCTTGGTTAGATGGTAAGTAGTTTTTAAAGTATACTCTTTAAGTTTCTATTATAATTTTTGTAGGAAACAAATGCAGGGTTTTGAAACCCTTTGGATTCCTGGTACCGATCATGCAGGTATCGCAACGCAAGTTGTTGTTGAAAAGATTCTATGGAATGAAAATAAACAGACTAGACACGATATAGGCAGAGAATTATTTATAGAAAAAGTTCATGAATGGAGAAAAGAGAAAAGTCCTATTATAAGTATGTGTTTTATATATCTAATTATAATTTTTTAACTTTATTGAATCTTTATATTCTTTATTTATCATAAATTGGAAATTCTGTTAAATATAAATGTATAAAAAAGGGCAACAAAGTACGAATTGATGATAGATGAAATCATAAGCAGGATGAACCAATGAAAAACTTGTAAACAATCAGAAAAAAATACAAGAGAAACATTTAGAGAATAATAAGCCAACATAAAACTTCTCAAAAACTATATAACTATAAAATCTATATAAAAATGTCTGTTACATCACTAATGATTTGATCATACTTGTATCTATTTTATAGGAGAACAACTTCAGAGACTAGGAGTTCTTCTAGATTGGGATAGGGAGGCTTTTACTTTAGATGAACAAAGGTCCAAAGCAGTACAAGAAGCATTTATAAAACTATTTGAAGAGGGCCTAATATATAGGTTAGTAATTTGTGTTTGCTTTGAAACATCTAATGAGAGGGGTTTCACTAGAGCGAAGTGTCGCAATGTGAAGTGTGACCACTTGATCATAACTCTTCTATGCTCTCCATCACTCTGCCTAGACTCTGACATCTTCTCTCTCTCTCTCTCTCTCTCTCTCTCTCTCTCTCTCTCTCTCTCTCTCTCTCCAAATTTTAATTACACAGGTAATAATATTAACAATAGTGTTGCTGCTTAGGATATATAATTAACAAGGTTCTCAGAAATGGATATGATCTTAAATGTATGGTAAAAATTGAAACGAACTAATGAATGTAAAAAATATATATTTTAAACCAAATACAAAAAATATTTATTCATGTGCAGCTGGATTATATATGATTAGCAATAAATTTCTTATTCTGTAGCCTTATTCATTGCAGACATTGACTATTAACATTACAAGTCATATTTTATTAGCGACTAGCCTAAAAAGCTCTAAAGTTAGTCCAAGCCTCTTGTGTAGGTTTTGTACCTATCAGTCTCTTCTTCTCCCAAGACTCATCTCCATCTGCTTTTCCTTGAAGGTTAAGTTGCTGGAGGAGTTATTTTTTATCAGATCACCAAGGTATTTCAGCTTCTCTTCTTTACTATAAACGTAATCTTTTGCTGCTTGCAGTTTCTACCCAATACTTTCCTATTAGTAATGTGAACTATTAAGGATGATGAAAAAATTCATCGAAATAACCACATTTCAAAGGTATACAGCTTTTGAATTAGTTGTTCTGTCATAGTCTATATTTTCATACTACACAGTGAAACCGGGAATTTGTATCATTTTAACAATCTGATTTTTAGTGGTATGGAAAAGTCCCTTTTACTAAATATGTGCTACATCTTAATAAAACTTTACTTCAACTTCTTAATTCCGGATTTGATCTCTGGCTTCATGTCTCATTAATTGTGAACAATCGTAATCAATGGGAGATGAGAAACAATCATGAAGGTAAAAGAAAAGAAAATACAACTGGTAAAGAAGGTAGACTATGCTTTGATTTTCATGTACACATTTAAAATGTCATGTAATTCTTGCAGTCTTTTTGATTTTGCTACATTCATCTTTTAACAAGTTCTCTTCTCTTTTCTTTATATTATGTTGTATTTATCCGTATTTCTCTTTCTGTTTTAGAAATTTCTGAAGAAGATTATAACAATTATTTACTATATTATATTATTCAATATAATCTAATTTGTTTCAGATCGAAATCTTTGGTGAACTGGTCATGTGCTCTTAAGTCTGCAATTTCTGATATTGAAGTCGAACAACTTACTTTAACTGGATCTACCAATATTTCAGTTCCCGGTTATGAAGAACCTGTTGAATTTGGCATTCTTACTAAATTTGCCTATTTAATCGAAGGGACAGGTAAGCATAAAAGAGTTTTTTAAGCAGCTAGAATAGTAGTAACTAGAATTTTCTTGTCTATAATTTCTTCTAAAATGTTACGTCAATGGGTAGAGTTTGAAGAAAACCTTAAATTGGCAGCACCAACATCGGAATACCTAGCTGAAAGTTGGTTAACTACTAACACTATGGAATGTTACTTATTCACTCAAAATCCACAAGTTTTGTGGATCTTATGGAAAATGACCATGGCTAGTAAAGGACAAAATATTTGGTATAACGAAAAGATTAAAAATAGCAACTTAGAACATACAAAAAACAAGGAAAAACAATTAAAAGAAAAAGCATAAACATAGCAGTCTGAAACTAAAAAAAATTAAAGGCAACAAAATATTTAAACCATTTTGTAATTATTTACAGTGGAATAGGATCAACAACAAAAACTAGAAGTAATAATTCTATTAGACAAAAAATGGATTAACAAAATATAAAGGTAGTTACATCAACAAAGGAATAGTTAATACGCCAAAAACTGACTATCTTGCAGTAAGTGAATATTTCAACGCTAGAATAGATCAAAAATGGCAATGCCAGGTGGTTGGCTGGTTCGTGGGGTCCCTCTTACTCATATAATTGATGTCTTTCATCGAAAGTTTGCTTGAACTTCTCTCTTGATCATACGAAACCAGCTACCCGGTACAGTAGGGTTAGAGGGGCCAATTTCATATCGGTGGTAGTTATTCTACAAGATGTTACAGTAATTAATGAAATCACTGTTGGGAGTGACCATCGGTTGGTTAGAGCAAATATATTGATCAACATTAGAAGAGAGAGGAGAGCAATGGTAACAGAGAGGCATTCTAATAAATGGAAATCAATAGAAGATAGAGTAGCTGATCAAAATCTAATCTAACTTCAGAACTTAAAGAAGTAGAACATCTAGTTGAAAATGAATTAGACATAGAGGTGACTAACATGAGAATACATTCTCCGATAGGAAACGCTCATAGAAAATATAAGTAAAAAGGAAAAACAGGGATAAACTCACCCAACCTACTAAAGATCTCATAAACAATAGAAGAGAATTGAAGGAAAAATACACAGATAATTTTGTAACACTTCGACAGTTAAACAAAGGTATCTCAAAATCAATTCGAAAATATGTCACATTACAACACTAAACACATAACTTAAACCATTGATAAAAATAAAAGTTTAAAGATTCTGCGCCGAAAAATGACTGAAGGATCAAAAATTATTCGCAAACTTGTAAATAAAAAGGGAGAAACTACAACAACTAAGGAAGATGTTTTAAAAATTACTCAAGATTTTTACTCAGAATTGCATAAATGAGAAGAACTTCCAGATCCTAGTCAAAGTCAAATACCAAAAGTCCAAAATGTAGGCTCAGAAGATATCCCACGTATCACAACAGAGGAACTAAAATGAGCTCTCTTGGAGTTGAAAAACAATTAATCATCCGGAGAAGATGGGATAGTTATAGAAGAAATCAAAGAAGGAGGAGAAGCATTAATAAACGTGTTAAAAAGATGTTCAATATTTGTTAGACAAGAGGTGTAACCCCCTCCCGATGGCATAATGCAATAATAACCATAATAAATAAATAAATAAATAAATAAATATTCATGAAGATAATATCAAAACGCAAAACGCCTTGCGAACAAACTGGATAGTTACCAACCTTGTGAACAGGCTGGGTTTCGCTCCAGAACAGAACAGAACAAATGATCATCTACAAGTTATTAAAACGCTGATAGAAAAGTGCACAGAATACAAGCTTATCTTTCTTATATTCGTAGACTATGAAAAGACGTTTGATACTACAGATGATCATAGAATGATTCGAGTGTTGGCTGACTGCCGCATCGACTACCGATATATTGCCTTGATTAAGAGTATCTACGAACCTGGTACATCTTGTGTCCGACTTCATGAAGATACCAAAAAGTTCCGAATAACGTGAAATTAGACAGTATGAAACTATCTCCCCGAAATTGTTTACAGCTGTAAATAATATAAATGTTCAAGCAAATGGTACAAGAGAAAATATGGGAATTAATATGAATTGAGAAATGTTTTAAGTAAAACAAAAATATATTTTTATGGCTTTATTTTGATAAAACCAAATTTATTAGGAGGGGAATTACTAGAATAGGATTTTTAGTCTACAAAGCTATGCTACAAATTAATACCACTCCTCGAAATATTAACTTTATTTAAGTATATGCTCCTACAGGAGTAAAACCAGAAAGAAAAATATGAGAATTCTACCAAGAGATCAAACAGCTAACATTATTATGGAAGATTTTAACGCCAAAGTAGATGAAGGGCAGACCGAAGACGTAGTCGGAAACTTTGGTTTGGGCCAAAGAAATGATAAAGGAGAAATACTGGTCCCATTTTGCCAAGAAGAAAATCTAATGATCGCAAATACCTGGTTTAAACTATCAAAAAGAAGATTATATACATGAAAAACACCTGGAGATAATCAAAACCACATAATAAGAAACCAGATTGATTATATATTAATTGACAAGCGTTATAGAAATGGAATCAGGGCAGTTAAAACATATCCCGGGACGGACATCGGTTCCGACCACAAACCTGTTATCGATAAAATCTCAATTAAACTGAAGAAAATCAAACGCAGAGAGAAGATAAAACCTAGCCTCGAAAAACTTAAAGATCCAGCAGTACAGGCAGAGGTAGAGAAAATACTCAATGATACACTCAAAGAAAAATTCAGTGAAACACCCGCGGTAGCAGAAGAATCAGTAAAAAGTATTTGGCATACCTTCAAAACAGCAATCACAACTATACAAACAGAACAACTACAAGACAACACAAGAAAAACAAATAATATATGAATGGCAGAAGAAATCCTAGAACTAATGGAGGTAAGAAGATCTTACAAAAACTGCAATGAAGTAAAATATAAAGAAACCCAGAGAACCATCCAAAATACAATCAGGAAAGCCAAAGAAGAATGGATGAACAGCAGATGTGAGGAACTGAGGGAATTACTAAAAAAACATGACTACTTCAATGCATACAAAAAGTTTAAGGAAGTCACAAATATGAAGAAAAAATTCACTACAACAGCTCGAGTTGATGATAACAACCAAATAGTATCTAGCCCAGAAAATATAGGAAATATATGGGAAAAATACATCGAAGATCTGTTTGGTGACGAGAGAACAGAACCACAAATGAATATAGTACAAGACACAATACTTGATATATTAACATCGGAAGCTACAAAAACAATCAAAACGGCAAAGTCACGAAAGCCTCATGTCCAGATGAGATATATGTAGAGATGATAAAACTTATCAATGAAGAAAATCTTCAGTCCTTAACCTATTTAACAAAATATATACCACTGGAATCTTCCCAGAAGACTGGCTTAGATCGACATTTATACCTATACCCAAGAAAAATAAATCAAATAGATGCTCATAGTTCAGATTAATTAGCCTAATGAGCCATTTTCTAAAAAAATTACTCAAAATTGCACATCAACGTATATACAGAGAATGCGAAAGAAATCTGAGCGACAATCAATTTGGATTTCGTATGGGGCTTGGTACGAGGGAGGCATTATTTGGCCTGCAGATATTACTACAAAAATGCCGAGATCAACGAAGAGACGTGTTTCTCTATTTTATCGACTACAAAAAAGTGTTTGATCGAGTAAAACACACAGAACTCATGAAAACTCTTAACACAACATGGTATAGACCATAACACGTTGGCCATTATTAAAAGCCTATATTTGGATCAAATGGCGAAGATTAAAATAGACAATCGTATGAAACATCATATCGTACACAGGGCTGTGTACTTTCTCCACTATTGTTTAATATATATTCCGAAAAGATGCCCTCGAAAATATTGAAGAAGGAATAAAAATCAACGGAGAATGTGTAAACAACTTAAGATATGCAGACAACACCGTCATTATTGCGGACAGTGCTGAGGATTTGCAACGACTTTTGAATGCCATAACCAGAGAGGGAGATAGGTTGGGGCTGAATATAAATACAAATAAAACAAAATTAATGGCCGTTACATGTGCACCAAATGCCGACATTAATATTCGTATCTACAACAAACAGATAGAACCCGTACAAAAATTCCAGTATCTTGGTCCCAGGTCCGCTTTTCAAAGAATGAAAAAATTTATAATAAACTCTTAACTCATCGTTGGATATCCGATACCAATTTGTAAAAACATTCATTTATTCCATATTGCTATACGGAGTGGAAACACGGAATCTCGGAATCACAAGTATTAGACGTGTAGAAGCCTTTGAGATGTGGGTTTTTCGAAGGATGCTGAAGATCTCTTAGACAGAGCACGTGACCAACAACGAGGTGCTGAGAAGAATGGGGACTGAGAGAGAACTCCTAAATATTGTAAAAACCAGAAAAACGAGATATATTTACAGAGGAGAAAAATACAACTTCCTACGACTGATAATGGAAGAGAAAGTGGAAGGAAGAAGGGGTCCAGGAAGATGAAAATGCTCCTGGCCGAAAAATGTAAGAAACTGGACAGGCATGGACACACATTCGATACTAAGAACAGCTCAAGATAGAGAACAATTTGCTGTAGTTATAGCCAACCTTCACGAATGGAGACGGCACCTTAAGAAGAAGAGAAATACAAGGCCTCAGCTGTTGACTTTAAGACCTGTGAATTTGTACACTATTTGCTTTCTACAAGTGGTATTTACACGTTAGTAAGTTGTCTAATATAACTCCCAAGACATTTGTGTCTGTCAGTATTTTTCAAGTGTTGCCCCTTCCACGATAAGTTCAGTTTACACGCTCCAAATGGGTGTTGAGATGGAATGCACACGACTGGAGAGCACGAAAGGAGCCTCCTCGCAAATGATATTATAAGAGCAAAATAAAATGTCACTGGCGCTTCCGGGAAACGTCCTTCGGAAGGCTAATCCTTCCACCACTGGATCCAAACAATGGAAAGTTTTTGAAAGTAAATAATTGTGAAAATTAATAGTTGTAAATTAAGAAACTAATAGAATGAAAGTTAGATGTGCAATAAAAAGAAATATAATTGACATTGATATGAAAGACATTTTGGAATAGCCACCATTATTACTTTTTTAATTTCCATTTTGATCTCTTTTATTAAGCAAACTATACACTGTCTAATTAATATTGTATTTATTTCAGAAGAGGAAATTGTTGTGGCCACTACTCGACCAGAAACAATGTTGGGAGATGTTGCAATTGCGGTGCATCCAGATGATTCCCGGTATGCAAGACTGATAGGAAAATTTGCAAAGCATCCTTTTAGAAATAATACAATACCTATTATACCCGACAGTTTTGTAGATAGAGAATTTGGAACAGGTAAGTTTTTAAATTTTTATAATTAGTATAAAAGTGAAGTGTTTGCCTTTATTGTCGCTTTTATACAAGTCGATTTCTTAATGTGAACTGTAGAAACTCAAATAACTTAATAGAACAAAATACTCTAGTATACAACTTCATGTGTCTTTAACCTTGCTCTTGGAAGTTCATTTTGTTTGGGGTTATACTACCAGCAAACTAAAAAAATTTGAAAAATATATTAAAAATGCATTTGAACCAAAAGCGAGAGCGAATTTTATTCCAAATAAAGTCTTTTGATTTTATGCTTTCGAGATCATACATCCTATTCTACAACTCGTCGAAGTGGTGGGTAAAACGCTTCAGTCACAGGAAATCGATCTGTGTCAGTCTGTGCATGACGTCAAAGTTTAGCTCTTGCTTTTGCAAAAGTTAAGAATAAAAGGAAGTTTTGATAATATCGATGGTCTAGTGCACAGATGTTGTAAGTACATTTCTATTAAAATTGAGTTACTAATATATAACTTCAGACATGAATTTTCTTATACACACAAGTAGTAAGTAAAATATTTAAATTTGTTAATACCAGCGCCATCTTCCAAAAGTGTCGAGTACTTCTACACTACAGCATTTTACTCCACATGTTGTAAGAGCACTTAATACATATGTGCACTGAATTAAATAGCATTACTGCAATTACGACATTTGTATACCGGATGCCCTGATTGGGACGCAACATCGGCACGGCATTCACCCGATCTCTCATTCACGCATTCTAGCACTTTCTCACTACGACTGAATTCTTCTCTCCCTCTGTTCCCCCCTGTTCATGTTCAATCTCACCCCTTCTTATTTTGCCTTATCTTCTTTCTTGCTCCTGGGCACCCTACCACCCTTCGGATCGTCTTTCTTCTTGTTCCTTTTTCTCCAATGTTCTCACATATCTCTGAACTGCTCTCTACAGATCTGACGACCTAAGCATCTCCTCCACCAGTTACGTGACTGATTGCACCCTACTTCCTAGCTCTCTCCTAAGCAGGCTCCTCTCACCTATCCATCTATTGCATACCAATAAAGTGTGTGAGACAGTGTTCGATATTTCACAATATAGGCATTTGTCACTTTCTACCTCTCCAAATCTGTAATGGTATGCCCTGAAGCAGCCATGTCCTATGAGCGTCTGCGTCAGGAAGTAATCCAAACGCCGGTGCCGCAATCCATCCATCTTCTCAGATTAGGAATCAACGACTTCTTCCACTGCGCCACCCTTCTCATCTCGTCCCATTTCTCTTGCCACACCATTATGGACCTCTCCCTTTCTTCTTTTTTTAAACGTTCTGTTGCTATGTCTTCATTTCTTCTCTCGTATATTTTTCCTCTTTCCTTCACTAGCACGTGCATCGGAATACACCCGGTGATAACTCCCAACACCTCGGCAGACACTGTTCTGTATGCACACGCCACCCTCAATAGACTCTTCCTATCTGCTCGGGTGAGCTGCTTTCTGTACGCCTTTGTTAAAACTGCAGTACTCCAGACAGGCGCAGCGTAGAGGACGACCGATTGTACAACAGAATGAAGGGCTCTCCTCCCCTCAGTTTTGGGCCCTCTGGTGTTGAACATGATCTCCCCAAGGCCGCAGATCTCACAGCTGCTTTTTGAGTCACCGCCTTTACCAGCTCCCCCACTTTCCGTTTTGACTCAGAGTCACCCCTAAATACCTCACGGTTTTCTTTAGAACCACTCTCTTTCCTGCACATTCCAATGTTATCCCGTCCCTTTTCCTTGGTCCCTTGAGAACTATAGCCTCGGTCTTACCCGCAGCCAGTTCTAGCTCATGCATTTTCATCCATTCCTTGACTTGGTTACATGTACGTTGTGCACCAAAGATAAGGTCCTCCCTGTCCCGCGCCACTACCAGCATAGTTAGGTCGTCCGCAAATGCGAAAGGGGTTACACCGTACTGCCTGGGTGACAGCCCGTCTGACTCCTTAATCACTGTGTCTATTCGCCCTCTTAGGAGCCTCTCATATAATTTACCTATGCACGACAGAAGGCAAACAGGTCCATACTTGTCTTCCTCCTTTGGGAGTAGCACGAGCCTCGAGATTTTCCAATTTGCCGGAAATCGCTGAGTTTCAAGCAGTACATTCATGTGTTCCAAAAGCCACGTCGGCTCCATACTGCCAATGCGTTTCACCGCTTCTGGTGTTATTCCGTCGAGTCCCGGAGCCATTCGTGTCTTTAGGGCGCTTAACGCTTCGTTGAGTTCATCTACGGTAAAAGGTACAGCTCGCTCAGCTTCGGCATCCCACTGCCAATGGCCGGGCGGAAACAGCTCTCGGATAACCTCAAGCTTCCTGTCCAGTGGCATCTCATACAGAGGGTACAGCTTGAACTGGTTCATTACGGTTTTGTACCCTTCACCCCAAACGTCCACACAAACTTGTCACACAGTTCTCTCCAGTGCCTCTTCTTCTCAGCTCGGATCTTCCACCGATTAGCGCCGATGTGTTGTTAAGAAATAAAGATTAAGTGGGAAAAACTCTATTAATCGAAGTGGGAAAGAAGTACCGGATAAAAAACCTAAGAATGTGGATTGCAGCAAATGCTGATATAAATGTGCTGATATAAATGAGAATTTTTCGCAAGGTGATAGAGAGAAGATGTGTCTAGAGTATTACAATCTGGCTGATGATGTTTATCAGAGAATTCATTTAACATTAATTATATAACCCAAAATCAGATTAAACACTTACTTTGGGGGGTAGCAGAAGCAGCGAAAGCTGGAAAATACTTCGATCTCTTCGACACGATGAGACTAAAGACATCATCTCACCGATCAGCCTAGCTAAATGGGATGAATACTTCGCAAATCTACTGGCGGAAGAAAGGGCAGAATATTTGCGAACACTTCAAACAAAATCAGAGGTGCAAGTACATACAATAGCTTCCCCAATTAGGATTGACGACAAAGAAGTAGCACGAGTATGCCAATCATTAAACAATAGAAAATCACCAGGCCCTGGCAATATCCCACCTGAACTACTCAAGTTCGGTACAAGCAAATTATATAAGCAGCTAGCCAGCATTTACCAAAAATAACGGAGAGAGTATACTGGAGGAGTGGAGGACATCGTTTATCCCGACAATACATAAGAAGGGATGTAAAGATGTATGTAACAATTATCGAGGAATCGCAGTTCTTAGCACCATCTCGAGAGTTTACGGAAAACTCAACAAAAAGAGAATAGAAGATGTTCTGTGATATGGAGACCGACGAACAGGCCGGCTTTAGAGCAGGTAGATCAACTACTGACCATCTGTTTACTGTTACCCGGTTAATCGAAAAAAAGTAACACGAAATCAACCAATACATCTCCTTTACGTGGACCTTAAAAAAGCTTATGATAGTGTGCCACAACAAAAACTCTGGGAAGCTTTCGAGAAAACAAATATTAGTGTAACCTTAATCAAGGCTGTTCAAGACCTCTACAAGAACAACACAAGTAAAATAAAGAAAGGTCAAAAGGTATCCAAGGGTTTCATTATCAGCAAAGAACTCAAACAAAGATGCTGTGTGTCTCCTACGTTGTTTAAGATCTACTCGGAGCAAGCGATGAAGACGTAGGAAAGAAAATGCAGAAACATGGGAATTCCTCTAAACGACGCAATATTGTACACATTGAGTTTTGCAGACGACCAGATAGTGATGGCCCAAGACTATGAAGACCTCGAATATATGACCCGTAAACTTATCGAAGAATACGAACTATGGGGACTACACCAAATTTATCTTAAAGATGCAGTAGCAGTAAACAAACCAACACACGTTATCAACATTATGAATATTACGAGGAGCACTCCCAAATCACGATTTATAATGTATAAACGTACATAATATCCACCTCATAAACTATATAAATAGACATCGTATACGAAACTCAGCATACCATATCATTTAGTAGTCCCTGTACGCGGAAGAATTGCTATAACTTAATTGGACCACTGTTGTTCTAGTGATCCAGGGCGTGCGTCAGGGAATTACAGTGCTTGAATTTATTCATTTATATTTATAATAAATGTTATCATTTATATTTTATGATCAGAAGAATAACAAAGATAAAATTAAATTAATAAATGTTAGAATGAGGTTTTCCAACAACATAATATGCGAATTCGTTATTGTAATGCATTGAATTAATAAAATTAAATTAAATATGCAAAAATTGTTTTAAAATTAAATGTAATATCTAATGGCGGTTTCCCACCAAACGGACAAAATAAAAACAAAACAAAACACAAACTCGTATCCAATAAAACAAAATAGCAACTTTTCACAAACTTTACTAAAGACTGGCGTGTTTTGAAACAGTTCGTTTTGTTTTTCGAGTCCCGAGTTTTTGAAACTCGAATCTGTTTAGTGGAAACGGTCAGTTGTGTTTATTAATGGACTACCTCACCTCTGACGTTACAATGGGCGGGGCTTCGAAAACCTTTCTAAACATTTCTACACTAAATACAAGATTCTTCTTCTTCTTCTGGTTCCTATCCGTTTCGGATGTTGGAAATCATATTGGCAATCATGACCTTGCTCGCTGCGGATCGAAACAGCTCCGTTGAGGTTTTCTTAAACCATGTTCTTAAATTCCGCAGCCATGATATTCTCCTTCTACCGGGTCCTCGCTTACCTTTGACTTTACCTTGCAATATAGACTGCAGCAGGGAGTAACGGTGCTGATTTCTCATAACGTGTCCCAGATATTGCAATTTTATGCGTTTGATCGTAAACACAATCTCTGGTTCCTTCTTCATTTTTTCTAGAACTTCCTTGTTCGTGATCCTTGCTGTCCATGCTATTCTCAGCATTCTTCTATAAAGCCACATCTCAAATGCTTCAAGTTTTTTAATAGTGGTGTCTGTAAGCGTCCATGCCTCCGCCCCGTACAACAACACAGAGAAAACATAGCATCTCAAATGTCTCATTTTTGTATCTAGGGATATGTTGTGACTTTTGAAGATGGCGCTCATTTTGTTAAAGACCGTTCTTGCCTTTCCTATGCGGCACTTTATTTCCTGTACATTGCTCCACTGTTCGTTTATAATAGTTCCCAGGTAGCAATACTGTTTTACTCGCTCTATCTGCGTCCCATTAATGTAAAGATGAGCCCCATTTATATTCTCCTTGCTGATAATCATTTGTTTCGTTTTGTGGGTATTAATGTTTAGTCCGTACTGTTGACTGTACTCGTTTATTCTGTCCATTAGCCTCTGAAGTCCCTCTAAACTATCTGCTATCACCATGGTGTCGTCGGCATATCTAACATTGTTAGATACAAGATAGAGCTGCGGTAAGTATAAATAAACCGTCAACAGTATGATTGTTACGAGGGGCACTCCCACATCATGATTTTAACGATGTATAAACCTATATTTTCCTGTATTATGAAATACATATGAAAATATGAAGTAGACATCGTAGCATAAGTCGTTCACAGGAATAACAGAACTGAAAATAACTGAATAAACATGTTAGAATGAGGTTTTCCAACAACATAATAACGTGAATCCGTTATTGTAATGCACGGAATTAAAATACAATTACATTAAATGTGTAAAAATGTTTTTAACGTAATATTTAAGGTTGAAACGGAGTTGCCACTCGTGAACTGAGCTCTTAATGGCACTCCATTGGTTGGTTTAAGGAAAACGAAATTTCAAAGCAAAAACCTATGCAAAGGTCAGAAAAATCTTGTCAAAAATAAAAACATTCAACATATCTGAGTAATAAATAAAACAAAAAACTCAAAGTGTAACTTAGGTAATATTTTACTCAGAATCTACCTGGAGTGCCTGTGAATACCTTCTTTTTTCTTTACCCATTTCATCTACAATATGCTAACAATAGTGTATTTTTTTTATGTTTATTCACAATAGTCAAAAGCTCGACTTTTAGAACTGAATTGTCAAAACTTTTGATCGCAGCCACTTTTGAATATCCGCTTTCTTCAACTCGGTTATTATATATTATATTATTTATATATTATTAATTATTATATATATATTAAGATAGAAAAAAACATGGCGACTACCAAAATGGCACTACACAGGATCTTGATTATATAGAACGTATAGTTATGTACGAGTTATCATAAGGCACTATGAATGAAAATAAATTTACTATAGACAAATTTTGATTTATTGACTTAAGGAAGGCCTCTGGCTAAGTTCAAAATAAACAACTGATCGAAACCTAACTTGCGACATAGCAAATGAAAAGGGACGATATAACGAATCTATTAAGATATGTAATTGATTTTCTATCTTAATATATTCGTTATATCTTTCCCTTTCATTTTCTATATCGCGTGATAGGATTTGATCAGTTGTTTATTTTGTACTCAGCCAGAAGCCTTCTTAGTCAATAAATCAAAATTTGGCATACGGTTTTGCTTTCGTATTAAATTATTAAATGTATACAGCATGTTCAGCAGAAAGTCGAACAAAAGATGTGGGATCTTGACAATATCATTGAGACTCAAGTTGAACCACTGATAATTAACGTAGTTAATGAGAGCAGCACGTCAGACTCTGATTATGAATAAAATATTAATTTACACTGTGAGTTTTTTGTTTTATTTATTAGTCAGATATGTAGAATGTTTTTATTTTTGACGAATGATTTTCTCGGACATTTGCATAGGTTTTTGTTTGAAACTTCGTTTTCCTTAAAAAACGAATGGGGTGCGATTAAGAGCTCAGTTCATGACTGGCAGCCCCGTTTAAACCGGAAGCTCTTAGATATTAATACTCATAATTTCAACGCAATTTAAGAAGTTTTTACTTCTGGAGGCACTTCTCCAAGTGCGCCTTATTTTTTTTTAATACAAAATGTTCGTTTATGAAAACATTTTAAGTTAAGGTATATCTGTATTCAAATTTACGAAATTTATATAAAATGAGATTTCAATTTCTGGTAACATTTGTAATCTGGATCACGTGAGTTTTATTGTTTTTCAAATAAAAACTGAAAACATAATAATAAGTTACTTCTTTTGAGGCGAACTAACACACAATTTACTTTAAAAAATAAGTGTATTTGATGTTTCGATTTCGATCGTTTAAGTGTCAAAACAACGTTGCAATTACTGCTTTATTATTTTTGTCAAACCATAAGTTTCTTTTTATTTTACAGTAGTGAAGCTAATTTTGAATTTCCTTCAAAATAATACTAACATTGTATATTTTATCTTCGTTGTTCATAGTAAACAAATCTTTAATTTTACATACTGTTTTATTAATTTGATAGGAAATATGAAAGCAAAACCGCACGCCTATGGAGTCTTACGTAGCATAGCCTGGTTTTGTTTACTTTTACTGCACGTCGAATTTGAATGAGGTGTAGAAGTAAATATCAAGAAAACTGAATACATGCCAAATTAGAAAAAGATGCCAAATTAGACGAAGAAATTAAACGTAGAAATAACTAGGGAAGACAAACCATTAGGCAATTAAACAGTGTACTGTGGGACAAAACAATCTCCAAAGAAAACAAACACAAAATATATAACAGCATTATAAAAAGCATTGTTACATAAAAATATGGAAGGAGGTATGGCCACTAAAAGGAAAAAACTTAAAAGCATTAGAAGCAACAGAAATGGACCTCTGGAGAAGAGCGGCTGGAAAATCAAGATTAGACAGAGTTAGAAACGAAAGAATACGAGAAATTATGGGTGTTAAGCACAATATAACAGAGGACATCAGAATAAATCAATTAAGATGGTATGGACACGTCCAAAGAATGGATGAACACAGAATACCAAAGAAAGTATTGTACACCGCATGGTAGAAGAC
This sequence comes from Diabrotica undecimpunctata, assembly GCF_040954645.1. Lineage (NCBI taxonomy): Eukaryota > Metazoa > Arthropoda > Insecta > Coleoptera > Chrysomelidae > Diabrotica > Diabrotica undecimpunctata. Next base: position 129,906,137 of record NC_092806.1, read on the forward strand.
CGAGATTCAGTTGGAGAGAAGGAATTTATAAAGACTTAAGGGAGAGGGGAGTTGAAGAAAACCTTTGGAACGACCGAGACGACGGGGGGACGTTATACATTATAAACTGATTGATTGATTGATTTGATTAGAAATTTCGGAATTACCGGAAATTACTACAAACCAAGTCTATTAAAAATCTCACTTACTTTTTTCCTATCATAATCAATACTGTCATTGAGATTGGTTGAGTTGCATTCAGGAATTTTCTACGCGTTGCTGGACTTCATAGTAAATAGCACTGGATGTATTTTTAGTGTTTATTGCCTTCCAGGTAGTGATGGGAAGACCTAGTTCGTTTCGGTGACCCGGGTCTTCCAGGTCATTCATTAAAATGATCCGTTCATAAAGATCCGTTATGAACGACTAATTAAATTTGTTGTGTAAAGGTCAAGTGTGTAGAGTTTAATATTGATATGTTTATGAATCTTGAGTGACTGTGAGAGTATATGAATTAATGATATTAGAACGACTTTAATTATATTATTGTTTACGTGTAGAATTCGATATTGTTACTATAAATTTAAGAATGAAATATAGTTTAAGGCTGACATTAAGATTTGTATTTCTCAAATCATCTTCACAAATCATTAAAATATAAAAAAAATACTGAAATAGTTAAGTAAAATTACAAATTCCATATTATGTTATGAATGAATAATGCAACAATTAAAATGGATTTTATTTCCTACAAATTTATAAACAGAACAGACTCCGAGACTATTGACTCGACAATTCGAATATAATATATAATTTTACAGTTTTGCAGCGTAAGGGTTTCGCCGTTTTGGGAAACTGAAATCAGCGTTTGAACGATCCTTTACGGTTCGCGGTTCATGCATTAATTTAACCGAGCAATGCGATCACACAGTTCGTTTCGTAAACACTAGACAGCGTCATTCATAGACGTGATTCATAGGGTCATTCGAACGATAGGGTCACAGAATGTGATTGTATCAATCACGGGTCTTCGAAGAGATCAGGTCTTTGTGAACGGATCGTTCGTGACCTTCTCGTCACTACTTCCAGGCAAATATTGAAACACTTTTAAATGAGTCCCTACATTGTACAAAAAAAACATTAGTAACCGTTTCTGCAAAACAATAGCTTTTGTCTCAGAGGTCGACAATCCACAACATCTTTCTACCAAGTGAAATTTAGTTCTATATCTATTACAAGCAATGATTTGTTTGTCATCACGACCCAAGTAAAGTAAAAATTCACCAGAATTGTTATTAACGGAAGCAGACGTCATAACCTCAAAAGATAATCTTAGGATATCAGACCGATCCTCAGACTAAAAAAGATTGTTGCAACTACCCAACGAAGCAAGTACTTTTATTTTACAACCGTCAATAAAGAACTGAAAAATCCGCCAAGTTGGAATACAAAGTAAACGTTTAAGTTGCATTTTATGGAACAGAAATGATAACAGCTCAAAAAAGTGAAAACATTTGGGATTTGGGCAAAAACGAATTTTAAATATTTTTGATGCTCGGATTTCAATGCTTCTTTTTTCATAGTAGTTTTTTTTAATCAATTGAATAATTTTAACTTCGCTTGAAAAAATATACACAAAGGCACCTGGAAAGCACCAGACGGACTACAGTAAATATGATAGACCATGTTATTGCAGAGTCAAGACACCAATCGAATATAATAGTCCGCACCAAAGAGGAGCAAATGCGGATTCTGATCACTACCGGGTCGAAAGATGGGAAAGGGATAGAATTTTAAACATAAAGAAAGGAAATATTTTCTAAACATAAACGAATTAATAAAAGATACGAACAAATATAGTAAATATAAACAAAAATAAACATCAATACTGAAGAATTATTAGGCATGGAAGGTAAACAAAGAACGAATGACTGATTTGACGAAGATTGTCAGATTATAACAGAAAGGCCTGCTAAACTAGACCCTCCTCTGTCACCCAGCGATACGGAAGCGGAATAGCCGCTGTAAGGCCGTTATCACTTCCGAAGCACTACCTTCATTCATCCACAGACTATCAACAAGGAGGCTCCCTGTCTCGTTCTACGTAGCGCGTGAAAGACCCTCATCGCTCCTATAATGGTCTAAGGTGGGCTGCATACGGCAGGTTGAAGGATACATTCCTATGAGCCTTAAGAGAAAGGTATACAATCAGTGCGTGTTTCCAGTTATAACGTAGATTTGAAACACTAAAGCTCACTAAAAATGATGCTAATAAACTGAGAATCGCATAGCATAGACAAAAATGGAGAAATCAATATTAAGAATTAAACTTACAGACCGCATTAAAAATGAAGAGATTCGCGGAATAGGAGACATCATTGACGATAGAAGACCACCGCCGCGATGGACAGACGACATAAGGAACTAGAGCAGAACTGGATGCAACTTGCGCAAAATAGAATTTCCTGGAGGCGTATGGACGAGACTTATGTCCAGCAGGGACGCGAGAAGCTGAATAATGCTGTTATTCGTAATGAAGATGTAGTTTAAAGTTATAAAGTAATGATAAAGACAATTTTTGAACAAAGTCGAAACGTTCCCAGACTATGAAATCAGATACGAGTATTATTGAAAAATTACTATAATCTTCAGCAAATTTTTTGCATCATAATCCGAGGTTCCGAGGTTTAAATATGTAGACTGTACGTCATTGGTTATTTGCATTTATTCACACAAGTAATTTTATATTATTTATTGTTGAATTACGCTTACTACACTACGGTATTAATGATGGCATGGTAAAATCCCATTTTCACTGAATTCATTTAATAATATAGGTAAGCGCTGTGACCTTCGGCCAAATATAATTGTGGTTTGGTATCTTTGAACGTATTTTATCACTAAAATTTATAATAACTAAATTAAAATTGTTATATTTGCGATTTATTGAAGTGATTAAGTGAAAATTAAGGATTTTATCTAAAGAACAAAATGGATATGAGAAGGTAAGTACAGATTTTCTTACTGATATCTTATTTGTCGCTGTAATGTTGAAATGCCGACTTTATTAAGTCATATTTACCTTTAAGACCTCATAATCATCATTGTAATTAATCTTAATAATAAAACGAAACCTTTGTAAAAAATTCTAATTCAGGCTGTTCCTGTTCCATTCATAATTTTTTTGTACCTATTTGATAAGTTATGCTTTTCCTAAAACTATTGGTTTTTATAATCGTTTGGGATGTATTGGATCTACTAAGTTGTAACTATGTTTTTTATGAGCATGTTTCCACTGCTCAGTCTCTTGTTTAATTTCTTTTCTGTATTTACATTTACATATTATCAGACTACAACACATATCTTGGAATATTTTCTACGCATGGGCGCCGACAGGATTATATTCAGGGAGGTGCATCTGCAGCTACACATACTATTAACTAATATAAAATATGGAACTATACATGTATAGCTATGTACTTTTTTTCTGGACAGGGGGTTGAAATTCTACCCCGATGCTGGCTCCCCTGCGCATTGAATGTTGTATTAAAAAATATTTGGTCGATAAAACTAATTGAATTGCAACTAAAATACAGAGTTAGGATAAAGTATGGGATCAAGTAAATATTTTGGAACGAAAAAGACAATATTTAAGAAAATTTTCAGGAAAGTGCAATGAAGGATAACGCATCTGATGTCATATTTTCTGCAATATCTCAATTTATTTAATTTAAATGGGACAACCTGTATTAGTGCAGTCATTGAAGCATTATTGCTCCGAATTTTTTTACTGTGAACCGAATTGCATACAATTTTGGAATTAGGTTCATCTTACCCTTAATTTCAAAACTGAAAAGGATTTGAACTCCGCCACCCCTTCTCGGGGGTGATTTTTTTTTCAAAATAACCTCGGATATCGATGGAAGGTCTAATTTTAAGCAAAAAATCATCTATAAAGTTTTTCGAAAAATCCAATACTTTTCAAGTTATTAGCAATTGAAAATTCGCAATTTTTTCACGTTTTTCATCGGTTTTTTGCAAATATCTCCAAAAATATACGTTTTATCGAAAATTTTACAAAAAACAAAATTGTAGCAGGTAAAAAAATGAACAATTTGGTTTTTTATAAAGCATTCTAAGTGCAATATTAAGCTAGATACTAGATATTAAAGATCAAATCCGTTTTTTATTTTGTCTGAAATTTAATCGATGTGGCCAATGCCATCTAGCGGCGAGCAGATGCATTTTAGGCATTCTAATAAAAAAGGGTTTTGTAGTGCTTGAAATAAGCTTTAAAATGAGCACTATTCAAAGTCTTTTGCACGTAAAATAAGTGAGCTGTATTGCAAATAAGAGGAGCATCTAATGTTTTTTCTTTTAAATCAATGGGTTTCATAAGTGCCATTTCCACCAAAATTAAAATTAATCGTATTCCGCCTAGAATTAACTTTATTATGAAGAGTTTGATATATTGTATCAGTTTGGCTGCTTCAGGACACATATTTTTAAAAAAAGTCACGATTAAAAAAAAAAAAATTCAAATTTAAAAAAAAAACCACCTTTTTTTCATAATATCTCAAAAATGACGACAGATACGTATAAAAGTGTAGGAATAAAAGGTATTTTAGGTATTTTTCTGACAAACAATTTGGTTGTTTTGTTTTTTCTGTCAAACAAAAATTGACGGAGATATGATTGTTTAAAGAGCGCGTGGCAGCGCAATCACAGCCTCTCTTAAGCCCTTTAACCATTCACCGTTTTAGAAAAAGGTTTTTTACTATATATTGCAATAAAGGATGTTGTAACTCTCTTAATTACCTTTACAGTGGTTTTTTATAAATTGTGATAGCATGAATTAAAAATTTGATAATTATTATAGAGAATATAATATAGTACCTACTCTATACTTACATCTTTTTATGTCATACCAAAGTATTTTTTGTGATTTTTTCAATTTAGGGGTTGTTTGCAAAGGTTGTAAGATTTTCAAGGGGTTGAAAATGATTTTAATATGAGGTAATTGTGTTAGAAAACACTTTACAATTTCACCACTTACTATTAGACATGTTTTCTAGCGATAAAATGGCTGAATGTCAATTTTTTCATTAAGGGGTTGTTCACACCCCTTAAAAATAATAGGCGGAGTTCAGATCATTTTCACTTTTGAAGTTAAGGTTAAGATGAGCCTAATTCCAAAATTTCATGCAAATCGGTTTACAGTAAAAAAATTCGGAGGTAAGACCGTATTTTTCGCTTCAATGACTGCACTATATATTTTTGGTAGAAAAAACTTGTTAAAACGATAAATAAATCACTTTACAGTTAAGGAAAAGGTAAATTTATTTACTAAGACCCATCAGAATAATATTTAAAAAAAATCACTTTAATTGTTAAAAATTCTCCCAATTCACATCGTGACAATGTAAGAGGTCTCCCAATAAGAATGTCCTGATGTTTTTTTTTAAACGAAAACGGTAAAAATTGCTGTAAATCAAAAAAAAAAAAAATTATTGCAAAATATAATAGATAACAAATATGTTCCGAATAACACATCATTCAAATATCCACCGCGACTACGTTTGCAGGAGCGAATCCGATGAACCCAATTTTCAGTCACTTTATGCAAAATATCCGCATTGAGAGCACAATGGTGTGCTCTATGTTCCTCTTCAAGTCTTCAATAGATTGTGGTTTGTTCACATAGACCAATGACTTAACATAGCCCCATAAAAAATAATCCAACGGTGTTAAATCGCAGCTTCTTGGAGGCCAAGCATCTGGTCGAAGTTGCTGAATTCTCCTGGGATCTCTGGCATCAAGAGAAATCAATGTTTCCGGGAACTGTTCCTTCAATAAATCAATGGTTGGGGCATTAGTGTGAAAAACATGCCATCTAAATCCATTTCATTCAACTGAGGCCACAAAAAAATCCGTTATCATCGTTCGGTACCTTTCACCGTTGACTGTTACACGATGTTCGAAAAAATAAAGTCCGATGATGCCACCATGCCATAAACCGCACCAGACAGTGACTTTTTCTGAATGCAAAGGCTTCTCAAGAATCTCATGTGGATTATTTTCACTCCAAAAACGACAATTTTGCTTATTCACAAAGCCGTTTAAATAAAAATGAGCTTCATCGGAAAAGATTATTTTTTTGAAAAAATCGCTGTCATTTTCGAGTTTGTCTAGAGCCCAATCAGCGAACAAATGACGTTTATGATGGTCAAGTGGCTTCAGTTCTTGATTGAGTCAGAACAATCTTGTAAGGGTGTAGGCCTAAATCTTTTCTCAGAATTCGCCAAGTTGTCATTCTGGTGAGTCCAAGTTCTTGAGAACGATGATTTACGGACACATTTGCGTTCTCCGCTACACTGGCTCTTACAGCAGCAATACTGTCCTCAGTTCTTGCATTTCGGCGTCTAGTTGGTGGTTTCGTATCGTGCAGAGTAAATTCACGTTCAAACTTTTCCACGATTCGACGAATTACACGCACAATTATTAGCATAAAATTTTAGGATAATTTCCAAACGTTGTTCAAGCGTATATCTTGTCATGGTATTTGTTAGAGTATACTATATACAAACGTCAACAAGTGACAATTCTATCATTTTCAAAATGGCCGCTATGACATTTCAAAAACAGGACGTCCCTATTGGAAAACCCTTTATAAGATTATTAATTTATTATAGGTTAAACTGACAAAAGGTGTATGCTATCAAAAAACTTGTAGTATGTAAATTTTTTTATAATTTTTTATTAAAATCAGCTTTATTAAAAAGAGCTTCATCTTAGGGGTTACAGATACCTCATGGAAGAATGATTGTCGACACAAAACACATTAAAAAACATTAGACGGCCAATACCTCTGTTATAAGGGTAAAAACTTTTTTAAAGTTCTAAAAATCACATTTAAAAGGTGCTTGCTATACCAATTGCTAACTCGTTGAAACGATCGAAATCAGCTGTTTCAACGAGTCAGCCATTGGTATACCAAGCAATTTTTAAATGTGATTTTTAAAACTTTATAAGGGTTTTCGCCCTTATGACAGAGGCGTTGTCATTCTAATGTTTTTTAATTTGTTTTGTGTCGATAATCACTCTTCCATGAGATATTTGTAACCCATAAGACGAAGCTCTGAAGATGGCACGTTACATGCCGAAAGTACTCATCTGATTTTAATAAAAAATTTTTACACACTCAAGTTTTTTGAGAATATACACCTGTTGCCAGTTTGACCTATTTTAGACGTGTGTACAAGTTATACAGTATTTTTCCAATTTATTAATTTATTTACTAGTCTTAATTAGAATAAAAACTCGTGTCTTAAGATGATTTTTAATTTAAAACAATGTAGTAAGAAATAAACTAGTAGTATCTAGTACAGGGGTGGCCAAGCTCTTTGAGAGTCCGAGCCATTTTTCAAAATCAAAAATTTTTCGCGAGCCGCAATTAAATACATATTAAAGGAGTATGCAAAAAAGTATTAAAAATTTATTTGACTTCTTTTTATAATTCTTTAAAACATGGTGAATAATTCGTCATAGCACTTCTCAAGTTCTTTCAGATGCTGGTTAGTTATTCGGTGTTTGGATTTCACAAGTTTGCTAATGGAGTAAAATGATTCACATAAGTACGTTGTTCCAAATATGGAAATAATTTGACAAGTAGCCTTTTTTCATTCAAGATCCTTCGATTTTGGTACAAATTTCCGAAATTCAGTAATCTGGGCTGCATCGACTTATATTTTAATTGTGGATCTTAATCTTCTTGTATCTATATTAATTCTAATTTTACAGATGTTTTCTGGGTCATAATTAAATTGGAAATAGAAAAATTATTTTGAATTATGTTAATTTCAAATAAATTCAGAAAAAAAAAATCAAGAGACATAAATGCTATCATGATGCAAATAAAAAAGAAAATATTTGGAAAAGCGAGAACACATATGAAACGTTCTATGTATGAAAATGTGAACGCGCAGTCCGATGGCTGGACTGGAAACGCTACTTGCCGGAAACTATACGTGCATGATAATATGTCGCGACCTTAAGTGCCAAATTTCTAGTGTCTTCTCTACACAAGACCATCTATCACAAGATCGGAACTCTTGGTAGTCGTGCTGCTGATTGATCTAGCCACTTTTATCAAAGAGTCTCATCCTATCTTCATGCTCGGTCTGATTCGACAAGATTGGAGCTCTTGGCGGCCGTATTGCTGGCTGATATAGTCACTTTTGTCAAAGAGTCTCGTCCAATTTTCATGTTTGGTCGGATATGGCGATTGCGCTCATTCGAGTTAATTTTTTTTTCCCCAAATTGCCAATCATATTAGGCACATATAAGAATTGACACCATGCTCTTCTCGACCGTTTAATCATAACCCCTCCGACTGGGCTAGCCATATTCTAACACCGGCACATTTGTTACAATTTTCACCAAAATGGCATTTCTCTATCGTGAGCTCGTCGAAATATCATTACTCCCTGGCTGTCGTCGAAGACTTTCTTCTTAAATGCGACTCTGTCCTTCTTGTCTTTCACACCCGATGGAATTCTTATAGGTAAAGGGTCCAACGGTATTCCCTTTGACACTTTTCTCCCGGTGACGCTTCTTTAAACACCCGACATCACCTACCGTTGAGATGCTAAGTTTCTACCTGCCAATCAACACATTTCAGCAAAAGGTAAGTGAGCTTTCACGAGTTGATAATATTTAATGAGTTACGTCGGGTAGTTTTGCTTATTTTCAAGCAATGACTACTTTTATCCACAATCACATATTGCATAATTAAACCAGCAATCTCAATACGTTTTACATAAACAACATAGTATGAAGCTTTACGCTGGTTTACTGTACCACTTTTTTTTGCATAAAACGGCGCTTCATATGAAAAAAGACAAGAAAGAGTTTTGTTACAAATTGAACGAGAAATTTAAAAATTATTTGTAATTTATAATATCAGGGGTACCATCCTCTTCTTAAAAAAAATGAGATTATTATCCGTATGCGCGCCAATGATGAATATACAATTCTTAATTGTATGTCAAAAAATGCACAATAACTACCTCTTAATACCCACCAAATTTCATTTGCATATCTCAACCTGTTTCAGAGCAATAAATAAATAGTCAGTTTGTAAGAAACATTTTATCTCGAAATACTAAGCATTTGTGGGCATACGTTTATGTACCAAATTGTCATTATTTTTTCATGCAGAATTACCTCCTGAAGTTTGTTGTACTTGTTTACTAAAACCCCTTATATTATTCAAATACTTATATTATTCATACGACCTAAAAACCGATACTTTGACTCTATGTAACTCAGAAACAATTGATTTCCAAGTTTTGGGGCAATGATAACTTTTGATCAGCGTGACCAAAACTACCTCAACAAAGTTTCAGCCAATTTAACTGAAACCACTTTTACATAAGAAAAGTGCCGAATCCTTTGAATAAAATATTTATAAGCGATATTGCTTTAAAGTAATTTTTAATTTCGATTTTAAACATTTTACCCCGTATTTCAACTATAACAAAATATATCAGACCTGGTTATGGGAACTTTGTCTTAAAATTGTATAATAGATTACCAACAAAAATCTTTCATATTACTTATTACTTTCTAAACACCTTGTATAATTTAAACCTGTATCTAAAATATTTGAAACATATTGGCACATATATAAAATAATGCCTGTTCTACATCATTCTGTTTATATGCTTTCTTGACATAATTATGAGACAACCTATAATCGGTTCCGCGAGGAAGTGTTGGACGTGTTCCTGTGCTTATGCACTGTTTTTCGTCTGTCCCAGTTATTCACCTGTTATTTATAAACCCATTAATGTCGGCTTTCGTATAAATATTATTTTTAGCCAATTACAATATATAAATGGTATATAACTTTGGCATAGTTTGGCTTTTTCTTTTCAGTGTTTGAAGCTCATGATCAAGTTATTTTTATCATTTTACGACATGCTGTTGCGAGCAACAAATATTACTATTGTTCGGTTGTTGCATAAAAATCTAGTTACGTAATTTTAATTGTGCGTTAGGTGTTTTTTTTTTCATTAGACCATTCCGTGCGTTTAAATATCTAAAAAATATCCGAGTAAGTATTTTAAAGCGTTTGATCGTTGTTATTTAAGCATATTTTTAACTTAATAGGTTCCTAGATCTCATTAATCAAGTCAGGTTTGTTTTGACAAATTATGCTTAAAATATTACTTGTTGTGAAGTGTAACTTCTTTGTACTTTTTTTTATTAAAATTGCTAACTTGTGAACGTTTTTTAGTGTTACTGAATAATAATTGACCCAACTGTATAATAAAAATATACTTATTATTTTACGTATAACCACTGAGTAGTTAAACAATTCCTAACATTTCAAATAACACCCTTTTAAGTTTTGTAGTTTTTTCCGGAAAACTATATTTTGGGCTATTTTATTTTTCTATATAGACTACAAGCCCATGGGACATTTTTAAGGGGTCAAATAACCCAGCATAAATCACACATAAATAAATACTACAATATGTAATAACAACTTTAGACTCAAGGTGGGGTATTTTGGTCAAACATTTTTGTACGGCATTTATAACTTAGGTAGGTAATACAAAAATAAAGACCTGCGACCTAATGCCGTACAACAATATTGGTACCAGTAGCAGGGACAATCTTTGATTTTCGGAAAATTTTGACCCCATTTTCGGCAATTTGATACAGTACGGCATTCATACACACATAGACTAGGCGGGATCTGTAGAAATTCAGACCATTATGGACATTTTCCATAGGAAGCTATTTTTTTGCTGGAATCCCTTCAGGATGTGCCCAATATCGATAATCACGATATGCTTCAGTCGCAAACCCTGTGCTAAATTTTTTATTTAACAAAATCTGAAAACAATTGAAAATTTCTCATTTTTTTGCTCCTATTTTCGTTTATAATTCGGAAAATATTGATCCTAGAGAAAAAATTATAAGAAGTAAAAAGTTTCGCTATTCAATTTTACACAATATTTCGTTAGCTAAAAATTGAAAATTTAATGTTTATTGTTAAAAAATAGCAATAATTGGAAAAAAAAGTACAAAAAAATGAAGTTAATCCTTTAAATGTTTTCGACTTTTTAAACTTGACTTATAAGCTCCATATTCTGCCTAAAAAAACTTTTCAATATGTTTAAAACGTGTGCTAAATTTTGTTAAGATCGGTCGGATAGGTTTTGCATAATAATTTTGCAATCCAGCCTACTGGAAAAAAATCGCAAATTTTCAAATTTATAGTAGGCCCCAAATAAGCCTCTTAGATAGTTGCAAATTTTTTTACATATAAAGAAAGGCTTAAACTTTCAAACACTTTTTGTAAAATTTAAATCGGTTTACTAGGAGAGCCTAGAAATTTTTTTTTAAGTTTTAAACATTTTTTAGGCTTATAAACAAATTTAATAACTTTACGAGCTTTAAACATATCAATTTCAAAATTTATGAGGTTGTGATACAACCTCTGCATTTTTTTATCAAGGAAAAAGCAAAATTGTTAAATTGTTTTCAACAAATAATGATATATCGCAAGAAGCAACCATTTTTAATGAAAAAAGTGCCACTAAGGAAGAAATTAAACTCAGCGGATGTAAAATTATATCGGCATTGTATATGGGCCACTCAAATTGCGATTTTACATTGAACAAAATTCGCTACTTGTGCTTTAATAAAGGTTGCAAAAATAAAAATTTTCAATTGTTCATGCTGCCACCAATACAATCTGCAGCTGAGCAACACTCGCTTCGTGTATATTTCCAAGTACAGCAGTGGCTTGGAAATAACCTGAATGCTACTGAGTGGGGGTGGGAACTAACTCAAAATGGTCTTGAGCCAATACAAACTGAGCAGGTATTACTACCTGACTTACTGATTATTCAGAAATATTAGTTGCAAATGTAAAAAACTTTGTTCAAAAATAGATTCCTTAGATTTTCTAGAGGCACAAGATAAAGCTACAGATGAAGGAGAAGAAACATTAAATTTACAGATCGAGGATGAAGATATTGAAATGGAAAATGAAGGTTTTGAGGAAGAAATAAGACCTGAAGATTCTTGTCCTTCCAAAAAAAGAAAGACTTAAAAAAAATTATTGAAGATTGAGTCAAAATAAAGTTTATTTATGAAAAAAAAAAAATTTTTTTTTTCGTTCGCCTTTGTTTTAACAATTTAAATTATTTATTAACAATTTATAAATACATATTTGTTTACTAAAAGTAACAATTTACTTCAATGTATAAATTGCAAGCTCAAAAAAAATGCATGAAGAAAAAATGCAATTACTTGTTTAACATACAATTGTTTATTGTAAATTTCCCAATTTGCAATTAAAAATGGTATTTGAAAATATGATATTTGAAATCCTTGTCGTCCGAGACATCAATTAAAAAAAAAAGAGCAAAATTGGTTAACAAGAAGCCAAGGTAATGCAATTTTTAGCGCGCGCTATGATTTTGAACTCGCCGATTCACATTTCGAGTGAATGTCCCCCACCACCACCTCTCGTGCATTCCGAGCGACATTTTACGCGAAAACGGTTTTTTATTTGTCTTTTTTATGGATGTTGCCATGAAGCGCATTACGTAAAACTTTTCATATAATCAGTACTTGACAAGGCGAGGGTACTTGTTTAAAAACGAGCCCTCTATCACTTATGGTTACACGGCAAATGTATGCCAACTTTGACCTTCAATATCTCGGCAACCAGTAAGCCGAATGTATCTTTTTTTTTAAAGAAGCGTCTTTTAATATTCTTTAAGTGTATAAATTTTGAAATTAATATGTTTAAAGCTCGTAAAGTTATTCAATTTGTTTATAAGCCTAATATATATATAAAAAATGTTTAAAATTTTAAAAAAATTTCTAGCCTCTCCTAGTGAACCGATTTGAATTTTACAAAAAGCGTTTGAAAGTTTGTGCCTTCCTTTATATGTAAAAAAAATTGCAACTATCTGAGAGGCTTATTTAGGGCCTACTATAAATTTGAAAATTTGAGATTTTTTTTCCAGTAGGCTGGATTGCAAAATTATTATGCAAAACCTATCCGACCGATCTTAACAAAATTTAGCACACGTTTTAAACATATTAAGAAGTTTTTCTGGGCGGAATATGGAGCTTGTAAGTCAAGTTTAGAAAGTCGAAAACATTTAAAGGATTAACTTCATTTTTTTGTACTTTTTTTTCCCATTATTGCTATTTTTTCAACAATAAACATTAAATTTTCAAGTTCTAGCTAACGAAATATTGTGTAAAATTGAATAACGAAACTTTTTACTTCTTATAATTTTTTTCTCTAGGATCAATATTTTCCGAATTATAAACGAAAATAGGAGCAAAAAAATGGGAAATTTTCAATTGTTTTCAGATTTTGTTAAATAAAAAATTTAGCACAGGGTTTGCGACTGGCGCATATCGTGATTATCGATATTGGGCACATCCTGAAGGGATTCCAGCAAAAAAATAGCTTCATATGGAAAATGTCCAATCCAAAACAGATCCCGCCTAGACTAATAGTTTCGGATCGTTGTTTAGATTACTTTTTTGCAGTGCCGTACATATCGGCTGACACAGGGGTGAGAAATCTGGGGCGCAACCCTTGATTTTAAGCCCTCTTAGTTGAGGTCATTGAAAAATGTACGGCATTTATTCCAAATGATTACTGAATGCCTAAAAGATTTTTTGGCAACTATGCCGTCTAAAAGTTATGGTTCTTGCAAATGTTGATAAACAGTTATCTGTATTTGCGAATAGAATTGTTTTTTTTTCTGTATGATAGTTATTTTCTGTACGGTAGTCACTTTTTTGACAAAATTAGTTGACATAATTCATAGCCGGTTATAATAAATGGTACAAATTAAAAATTTGAAAAAAAAAACAAAAAACAAAAATTTGAAAATTGAACCTATTTTTAAAGTACCCTGTGGTGTATGTTATGTTATATTTTAAATAATGTGGCTATTATTAGTTATTTAAAAGTTAACAAATAAAAAAAAACTGCAGTACATTTTTAACTGATGGATTTTGCACAGCTGATATAGTCTGTTGAAATGTTTCATTTTTTAGGGCTTAGTGTGCATTTATTAGTGGACGCAATTTTATTCTTTTGAGGTGTTAACAAAATAAGTATAAGCTTAAGTTCAAGATTGTGGGGTCGCGACACTTGCCCCGAGGTCGCCATCTTGGAAAAGGGGGTGCAAAGGGTTTTCGCGTCTTATCTCGTAAATTAACAACCCTACAGAAAATTATATTCAATATTTTTTGTAGCAAATTAAATTGTCTACATCTATATTAATATAATTTTTAATCATAAAATGGAAAATAAATAAGTTATAAACAAAAATAACTAAAAGTTTTGGAACAAATTTTTTTTGGGCCTTATAACTTTTTTTGTGGTAATTTTACAAAAAAATAACATCAAAACAATATTAAAGAGGGATTCTTAAAGAATAAATTCCACTACAAATTTGTTTAATTTCATTAATTTCTATGGATTTCACAGTGCACCGAAATTGACCGAGTTCTTGAATACTCGCGATCTTGGAATAATGGGTGCAAAGGATTTTCACGATGTATCCCGTAAACTAGCAATCCTACAGAAATTTTTTTTAGACATTATTTGTAGTAAATTAAATTGTCGACCACTTTTTCCTACTACTTTTTAGTGTAAAATGGAAAATAAAAAAGTTATTAACAAAAATAACTAAAAATGTTTGAAAAAAAATTTTTTTTTGGTTCTTAAAAGTTTTTTTAAATCATTTTATAATAAAGTTACATCAAAGCAATATTATATACAGTGCTAGTCAAAAGTCCGTTCTTCTCGTATCTTTCGAACGGTTCATCACCATCATCATCCAGCCTCAAGAGTCCACTGCTGAACACAGGCCTCTTCCTCATGTTTCCAACCCCTTTTATCTTGCGCCGCTCTTATCCAATTTTTATTGCGTCTTCTTAAGTCGTCAGTCCATCTTGTAGGTGGTCGACCGACGCTTCTCTTGTCTTCCTTTGGCCTCCATTCCAATAACCTCGTTGTCCATCGCCCATCTGTCATTCTGGCATTCGAACGGTTATACTTATAATAATGAACTTTGGAAGGAGGTAATAAACAGACGTAG
This sequence comes from Diabrotica undecimpunctata, assembly GCF_040954645.1. NCBI lineage: Eukaryota > Metazoa > Arthropoda > Insecta > Coleoptera > Chrysomelidae > Diabrotica > Diabrotica undecimpunctata. Next base: position 129,921,274 of record NC_092806.1, read on the forward strand.
GCTTCTTAACGTCATAAGTGGCGTTAATAGTGATAAATGACGTTACAGCGCCACTGTGACAGATAATTTTAAATAGGACCTTATGACAAGTGATACCTCGTTTGAAAGGTATTGAAAATACCTATTTAACCATACTAATCTTATTTGAGTTTGAGCTCATTTTGATGAATAAATTAAATAAATACAAATATTGTAGTTTCGCATTTAATTAATAAATATTCAAACCTCCGCCTCTGATTAATTGTGACAAAGTTGACATTTTTCAATTCTCAAATTGTTTTTACGTCACCGTCAATTTTTTTGACAATTAACCAGAGGTGAACGTTAGAATATTTATTAATTAAATTCGAAACTATAATTATTTTAATATACCTATTCAATCTTACTAATTTTGTTTGGATTTAAGATGATTTTGACGAATAAATTAAATAAATACTAGAATTCTAGTTTGACATTAATTAATAACAATTATTATTAAAAAATCTTACGCCTTTTTTGGTTATTTGTCAAAAAAGTAGACGTTTGTCAATTCTCTAGTTGTTTTTAGTTTGCAAAAGCGTTTATAGCTCAATGTTTAGTTTCTGTTTCTACTTAGTTTAGTCAATTCTCTAGTTATTTTTGTTTACAAACGCGTTTATACTTGAATATTTAGATTCTGTTTCTGCTTATTTTAGTTAGTTCAAGTTAAGTCAAGTTGTTTTTGGTTATTTGTCTTAGTTATTATTTAGTTAATATTTAGTTATTGTTTAACGAGACGTTTAAATTTTTACAAATTCAGAATGGTACGTACTGTAGTCGACAAAGTAGCAGCTGTGTTAATAATTGGGAAATGTGGAAATAATTTCTATGCAGCGGAACGTCTTTTTAATGAGAGGTACCCCGATCGCCCTACATCGAGAGCTTATTTGAGGAAGCTTCTTCGAAAATTTAAACAAACAGGTAGTGTTCAAGATATCAAACGATCTGGTCGACCAACAATTAGTGTTGACAAAAAAATTGACATAATTTTAGAAATAGTAGTGAACCTTATTTCTTCTACAGCTCAAGTTGCATCTATATATGGAATCAGTTAAAAGACAGTACACCGAGTGTTGGCTAAAGACAAATTTCATCCATACAAATTAAAAATTGTGCACCGACTTTCAGATGATACCCCGCCCGAAGACTAGAATTCTGTGAAAATATCTCCAATAAAATTAACCAACAGCCCGATTATATAAAAACAATTTGTTTTAGTGACGAAAGTGCTCAATTTCCAAAAAAAAAAACTGTTTGGACAGGTATTTTGGGAAACCACATATTTGGGCCGGTTTTTCTCAATACTAACTTAACCTGTGAAGTGTATCCGGAGATGTTACAAAATGCAATTGAACCGTTTAATACTTGAAATTCTGGAGGATAATCGAGATGAATTCGACAACTTGGGAAATAACGTTTCAACAAGATGGTGCTCATGCACACCATTATGGTGCAGTAAGACGTTACCTAGATGAGGAATATCGTGGTAGATGGATTGGACGACGAGGTACGATAGAATGGCCAGCTCGGTCGCCGGACCTCACATCATTAGATTTTTTCTGTGGGAATACTTGAAATCTAAAGTTTACGCTACAGCACCAGACAATATTGACATTTTGAAACAACGAATTGTTGAAGAATGTAGGGCAATTTCCCCCAACACATTTGAAGGAGTACGGCAAGAGTTTAGAAATAGGATGCATTACTGTTAGGAAGTAGATGGAGCACATTTTGAACACTTACATAAGAACTGGTTGTTAAATATTTATTAATTAAATGAGAAGCTACTATTTTAGTATTTATTTAATTTATTCATCAAAATGAGCTTAAATTCAAACACAATTATTATGACTGAATAGGTATTTTCAATACCTTTCAAACGAAGTATCACTTGCCATAGAGTCCTATTTAAAATTGTCTGTCACAGTGGGGCTATAACGTCATCTGTCACTATTACGTCACCTGTTATGACTAGTTGAGAAGCCTACGTCTGTTTATTACCTCCCTCCAAATTTTACCATTATAACAATTTATACCAATTATAACAATAACCAAAAGATACGAGGAGGGAACGGACTTTTGACTAGCACTGTATAGAGAGGTTTTCAAAGAATAATTTCACTACAAATAATTTCATTAATTTTTCTGGGTCCGGCTCTGAAGTTGAATAAATTTCTTGGTAATGAAACGAACAAAAAAAATTTAAGAGACCTTCTCACAACTGCTCTTTAATTTAAGCACTTGGCAACCTGAAAAATAATAATTTTCATATGAGTTTTCCAGCCTCGAAAGTGCGTATTATTCCTTTTTTAAGATTTTAAATTGTTTATAAGTTGAAAACTATCATTTTTAGGAAAAAAAAGGTCAAGCGACCTTTTTGTTTAAAATGACCCAAGCAACCTAAAAAAGTGTTTCTCGGAGTAAAAACCGGTTATTTTTGGAATTTGTTTAAACAATTTCTAACCAAAAATTATGCCCGGCACCCTTCTGATTTGTTTAAAGGGGACATTTTTAAACAGGAAATCGTAAAGGTGCCGAATCAGAAACATTTTTCTTACGTAAGCGGACTCACAACTTGGACTATAATACTTTTAAAGCCATTTAGAACCATTTTTTAAGGCATTTTGTTTTTGTTGATAACTGATATCAATATTAACAAAGTATATAATGCCGTACAGACATTTTTGATCGTAATATCAAACTTATTAGAGGGAAATTAATTTTTCTCTCATAAGCACATGTACCGTGAAAAATGTACGGCATGTCCATAAATAGTATTATTTTATGCAACCAAATTGAAATATGTGTGTTTCATATTGTCTCAAACGACCTCATTTGTACTACTTAAAAATAGAGGGGTGTGCTCTAGATTTTTCACCCCTGTACCATCCGATATGTACCGCACTGCAAAAAAGTGATCTAAATAACGATCCGAAACTAGGTGTATGTAGGTTGTACAGTATGCCGTACTGTATCAAATTGCCGAAAATGGGGTCAACATTTTCCAAAAATCAAAGATTGTCCCTGCTACTGCTAACAATATTTTTGTACGGCATTAGGTCACAGTTCATTATTTTTGTATTACCTACAAAAGTTATAAATGCCGTACACAAATGTGTACGGCACCTTGAGTGGTAAGTTTACCTTACGTAGCCACCTGTACCAATAAAAATTGACGGCATAGTTTCTAAAGTTGTTATTACATAGTTTAGTATTAATTTATATTTGATTCTTGCTGGGTAAAATGACCCCTTAAAAATGTTCCATGGGCTTAAAGTCTCTTAGAATATGGTTAAAGAGGTTTACAAATGAGATTAATAATTTCCAACATTGTGCACGTTGTTTCCCAAAATGGAAACGTTGGCATGTCATATGATAAAAAATAATTTAATAACTAAAATTTTGATGGTATTAATTTGTGAGCATAATATAAGCACATCATACATCGGACTATTGGTACTCATGGAATATAGAACAACAAAAATAAATAAAGTATCCTAATCATGAATATTACAAATTTCTTATTTTTTCTTTCATTACCTGTTTGATACAAGTTTAATTTTGATACAGGTTTAGATCTGTTTGACATATATCCAATATTTGCAATTGTGATAAAATATCAGTGTCACCTATTCCTTTATACTACGATATTATATCAGGCTGTTGATGGTTGAGAATACATCACTCTCCTTACTACACGTGTGTCGTTTTAACTGACAAAAACCACGTGTTAAAAACCGAGCAGGGAGACATGTAGCTCCTCAAGTATTAAATTTTATCTAAAGTCATCGACCTAGACTCACCATATAATTTAATTTTGCAAACATGTAAACCCATATATGGATGTCATAGCCATAAATTTATTGTTAGCTTCAACTACATAAGGCACTGAAGATGATCTGATTAGATCGAAAACGTTATGCTACTGTATAAATTTTGACGACACTTGTAAAAGTTTTAACTATATGTTTCTATATGCCTATATACGATGGTGGTGTTTTAACTTCTGGTGTTTTAACTTCTGTATGTTTTTTTATATATATGTACACCCCACTTATTTTTGTAGCTTTCGCATAGTCTTTAACGCCTATTGCTAAACTTCTTTTTGACCGAGTCTCTCATTCAACAGGTACTTTATTACCTTTTACTCGCTCCGCACCCCATGTTCGCTCGTTGGACTTTTTTCGGTCCTTGCTGAACATGTAAACCCATATATGGATGTCATAGCCATAAATTTATTGTTAGCTTCAACTACATAGGGCACTGAAGATGATCTGATTAGATCGAAAACGTTATGCTACTGTATAAATTTTGACGACACTTGTAAAAGTTTTAACTATATGTTTCTATATACCTATATACGATGGTGGTGTTTTAACTTCTGGTGTTTTAACTGCTGTATGTTTTTTTATATATATGTACACCCCACTTATTTTTGTAGCTTTCGCATAGTCTTTAACGCCTATTGCTAAACTTCTTTTTGACCGAGTCTCTCATTCAACAGGTACTTTATTACCTTTTACTCGCTCCGCACCCCATGTTCGCTCGTTGGACTTTTTTCGGCTCTTGCTGAACTTCATCGTAATTTTCCTGACCACTTTTCAGTACGTACTTTTCATCATTTTACCATCAACCATGGCTGCGTTATTCCTCTATATTTACGTGTACTTTGTCCATTTTTATCTTAGCTGAAGCTAGGGAATGAATGAAGATATGGGGTCGCACAGTATCTGGAGTTAAGCTATACTAATCTTGTATTCACCTCACAGAATTTGCGATTAAACACGAGCAGCTCCTTATCATGACAAAGGCATACAAATTTCAGAGACATGGTGAAATTAATACTGTTTTTTTCAACGAAATATACTCTTGAGGAGTAAGGGCTTTCGAAATGGACGATCGTGTACAGATGCAATATTCGTTATAAAGAGTATAATAGACCAATATTTCTGTGTCTAATTGACCTAAAGAAAGCCTTTGACAGAGTAAGACCCAAAGATGTAATCCATCTTCTATATAATAGAGAAGTTCCTCTAAATATTATAAAAACTATCGAAAACATCTATCAATCCAACAAAATGGAAGTCAAAATAGATGGACAACTTACTGAACCTATAGAAATAGGCAGCGGAATAAGACAAAGGGATTCATTGAGCCACATGCTCTTCAATTTGATTAGGGATGAAATTGTCACCTCGGGGGAACAAATACGGGTCTATACACCTTCTGTTATCTCCGGGTGCTCTGTAGAGGGCTTCGAATATCGCAGTCGAGAGCTCCTCTACCCAAGTCCATTTACTGGGTATGGACTTCTTATTTTCTGATGGCTTGTCTTGAAAAAGACAAGATATTTCTTACATGACAAAGGTACACCAAGTTGAAATAAGCATCAGGTCGTGGTCTTCTGAAGATATTTCTTACATGACAAAAATATAGGTCGAAATAAAACATCATATTGTAGTTGAATAATATCTCAGCCACAGAGTATAATTGGAACAGCAGGAAGCAGCGCCCCAAGAGCACTAAGCTCTCGGAGGGCCCGTGAGGGACTGACCTGAAAATCGCCAATATTTATATGTGCCGTTCGAGCGATAAATAGGGATTTCCAGGTCAAGAGCCAATGGGAAAATTCGAAGCGGGGTGATGCGCATCGAAATGCGCACTAGTCCACAGACTATGGCATTCGATGACATCCCCCCTCCACTGCAGACTCTGCGGCTGAGAAAAATATTTATTGAATAAAAATACGAAAATACATGTGAAAATACACAGGAAAATAAATGTATAAAAATACTAAGTAAAGTAAACGAATTGTCTATAAAACTCACACAATACTGCACTACTTACAGGGGGAGATCGGTGGTGATAACGGTATCTCAAGCTCCTACCGGTCCATCCTCGGTCGGTGTGCCAATTCCTCCAACGGACTCGTCTTCTTTTCGGTCGTCCGGATCCCATCTGCCATATCCAACGGGGTTTCGTAGAGTACCAGTGTGCCGAAGCCTACGCGGTCGTCCAACCACTTTCGGTAGGGGGGCGATGACTGGGTCTACTCCGGGACTTCCATCGGCATCTGGGGCTTCTAACTTCGAATAAGCCTGGCTCGTCAGAGGTGTCTGCACGTCGAAGGCGTCAGGTCTGCAGAAGGCCTCGATGTCGGAGTGTTAGAGTATAGACACTCCGTGGCTCTCCCCATTGTTATCTTGACTTCAACCCATGTTGAAGTCAATGGTGTGTTGCGTTCTGTAAAGCGAGCTGGGTCGCAGGTTCGGAATAATCCACGTTGTCGGGCGCCATGTCACCTCGGGGGAACAAATACGGGTCTATACACCTTCTGTTATCTCCGGGTTGCTCTGTAGAGGGCTTCGAATATCGCAGTCGAGAGCTCCTCTACCCAAGTCCATTTACTGGGCATGGACTTGTAAATATTTATCTTCTGATGGCTTGTCTTGAAAAAGACAAGATATTTCTTACATGACAAAGGTACACCAAGTCGAAATAAGCATCAGGTCGTGGTCTTCTGAAGATATTTCTTACATGACAAAAATATAGGTCGAAATAAAAGATCATATTGTAGTTGAATAATATCTCAGCCACAGAGTATAATTGGAACAGCAGGAAGCAACCCCCCAAGAGCACTAAGCTCTCGGAGGGCCCGTGAGGGACTGACCTGAAAATCGCCAATATTTATATGTGCCGTTCGAGCGATAAATAGGGATTTCCAGGTCAAGAGCCAATGGGAAAATTCGAGGCTTGGTGATGCGCATCGAAATCCGCACTAGTCCACAGACTATGCCATTCGATGACAAAATCATCAAAAGCGTTAACAAAGGGAAAGGATACAGAATGGGAAACAAAGAAATAAAAATACTCTGTTACGCAGAAGACGCAATATTGATAGCCCAAGATGAAGATAGTGTACAACGACTGGTCCACAGATTTTACATAGGAGCAAAAGAATTTAATATGACAATCTCATCTCAGAAAACTAAAACAGTAGTAGTCAACAAAGAACCAACCAGATATAAAATAGAAATTGATGGCATCAGTATTGAACAAGTAATGGAAATAAAACCACTGGGAATTACCCTGTCTAGGTTGGAGACCTGGACAAAGAAGTGTGAGATCAAGTAACAAAAGCAAATAGACTGGCAGGATCCCTTAATAACACTAAATGGCGAAACAGACACATTAACAATGAGATGAAGTCAAGAATTTATAAAGCCAATGTAAGACCAATAATGACATATGCCTCAGAAACAAGACCTGGCACAGCCACAACGCAAAGGCTACTGGAAATGGCAGAGATGAGAGTACTGAGAAAAATTACAGGAAATACGCTGAGAGATCGAAAGAGAAGTGAAGACATTAGAAGAAAACGTAACGTACAGTGTATAAATGAATGGACACAAAATAGAAAAAAAGAATGGAATAACCACATAAGCAGAATGGAGGAGACCCGTGTCGTCAAAATAGCAAGAGATAAGTCACCAATCGGCAGAAGAAGTATCAGACGACCACGCAAAAGATGGAGTGACAACCTTCCATAGAGATATTAATCCGCCAATAAATAAGCAGAATTGCTTATAAAGAGGAAGAAGAAGAAGATTAATTTTCATTTAACTTTTGTATTTTTTACATACCACTGTACTTCACTTTCGATGTCCGAATAACCCTTTGAGGGTTTTGAACTCCTTTACAAAGCCTCTGTCGGGGACAGTACTTGTTAGTAAAGGTTGTCCAGTGGGTGTTTCCAGTGTCCAGTTTTTTCCGGGTACAAGGACCAGGATTTAAGCATTTTGTGTAGAGCACCTGCTACTCATTTACCACTTACTGTTTTAGTCTTTATCTTTTGACTAATCTCATTAGTATCGTGATCGTGCTACCCAGGTAAACTAATTCTTCTTATTTTTTTTTGTTTATTTGAATCATCTATCGATTTACCACATGTTTATCTTAAAATTACACGTCTAATGAAGATCATAAATAAATAATAAAATTACTTTATTACATTTTAAAAATACAGAAACATAGTATGAAGCTTCGCGCTAGTCTACAGTACCGCCTACTGTGCCACTTTTTCAACTAAAACAATTTATTAATTATTAATTTGTTTGCTATCGACCTTATAACTATGCCATCTATTTTGTTTTTGATTTCAGTCAAAAGGTTAAATGTGATGTGCGTGAGTTGGCAGTCTATAATATTGGCAAATGCATGGTTTTGAAAAACTTTGTTGCGGTGCATTGATTTAATTGTGACAAGGCTGCATTAAGGGTGCGTAGACACCTAAGATATCAGTATTAGTCGGGGAGAATGGTCGTTTAAATTTATGTAGGTAATATTTAAGAAAATTTTAAATTCAGACTTCATTTTATACTAAACACGGCATTCAAAATGGTTCTGAAAATGTTTTCTTGTGACATGCTCAACTTAGATATTATTTTATATGGGATTAAATTAAATAATGGACGCGAGATGCCTCAACTCAGCAGATGTAGGTAGTGACCATAGCCTTGTATTATCTAAAATAAGAATCATCCTGAAATACTTCCCACCCAAGAGAGCGGCGCCAACACAAACAAAAATCAAAGTCGAAGGACTAAATACGGAATCCACGGAATACTTATAGAGGAAAAGAATATCAGAGAAGATCATCAATTAGCCTTTATTTGTCCACTGCTGAACGTATGCCTCCCGTAAAATTTTCCACCTATTTCTATCTTGTGCTTCATGCATCCAGTTTGTGGTGATGCGCTTGATATCATCCGTCCATCTAGTCGGTGGTCGTCCTCTGCTTCGATATGCCTCTTGCCTTGGTCGCCATTCCAGAATCTTTCTGGTCCATCTATCATCCGTTAATCCGGCAACATGTCCGGCCCAAGCCCATTTAGCCATGGCTATTTTTTCAACTCTATTTAGCCATGGCTATTTTTTCAGAGAAGATCGCTGGGAATGAAATATTAGAAAACGATAACATCGATGTAAGCTGGAAAAAACTCAAGAATAACATAATTAATGCAGCAACAGAATCACTTGGAGAGAGGAAAGTAACGAACACTAACATATCAAAAAAGAAAACACCATGGTTTAGAGAGGAAATGAAGATAACATGTGAAGAAAAGAAGAAAGCCTTTTTACAATACAGAACACAACAAACACAACAGGCATACAACCACTATAAACGAATCAGAAATGAAACGAACACTTTGGTTACACAAATAAAAAAGGAACACTGGCAGAGTTTCTCAAAACAGATGGAACACGATTTCTACGGAACACAAAAAGAAATATGAAGAATGATCAGAGGACAAAGAAAAGAGATGAACGAACTAATAAAAACGAAACACATTCACAAGGAAACATAGACAGGTAGACTACTTTCGATCCCTATTTGCTAAAGCTGACGATAATGAACCAACAACACCAGAGGTGACGACAAACGAAGAAATAAATATTGAGGAGGAAGAGGTAAAGGAAGCATTAAGGAATTAAAAAAAAAGAAAATCACCAGGAGAGGACAGAATACCGAACGAACTCCTAAAGTATGGAGGACCAGATCTGACCAAACAACTATTAAAACTAATCCAAAAAATAATAGAACAAAACAGAATTCCTCAAGAATGGAGATCAAGCATCCTAATACCTCTCTTCAAAAATGGATACAAATCGGATCCGGAAAATTACAGAGGAATTAATTTATTAAACACAACACTAAAATTAACAACCAAAGTGATAACAAATAAATTGAATAAAATTATAACACTAGCAGAAGAACAATAAGGTTTTAGGTCGGAAAGATCATGCACCGACGCTGTTTCGTGAACCTTACAAAGGCATTTAACCAGGTCAAATTAAAAGACGTTATCCACTTACTGTATGCAAGAGAGATACCTCTAGGAATAATCAAAACGATCGAAAATATCTACCAAAACCACACAATAAAAGTAAAAGTAGAAGAAGAACTAACCGACCCTATAGATAAGACAGGGAGATTCCCTGAGTCCTGTATTGTTCAACCTGATTATGGACGAAATAATAAAAAAAGTAAGAACTAAAAAAGGATACCAAATGGGAGAAAAACAACTTAAAATAATCTGCTATGTAGACGACGCAATACTACTCTCTCAAAGTGAAGATGATTTACAACGTATGCTGCACCAATTTAATATAACCCCCAGAAAATTGGAGCTGGAAGGTCAGATAATAGAACAAGCGATGAAGTTTAAATATCTAGGCATCACATTATCTAGCTACGGAAAGCTCAAAACTGAAGTGGAAGATCAACTGAATAGAGCAAACAGAGCCACAGGCTGTGTAAATGAAACAATAGGGAGAAATAAAAATATCGGGAAAGAAACGAAAGGCAGAATTTACAAAAGAGTCATCGGACCAATAATGACATATGCGACAGAAACACGACCTGACACAAAGAGGACAAAAAGGATGTTAGAAACAGCAGAGATGAAAACACTTAGAAAAATTGATGGTAAGACACTATGGGACAGAGCTAGAAGTACAGATATACGACGTAGATGCAAGGTGGAGAACTTCAAGAACTGGGTATGAAATAGAAGAGTAGAATGGAACGATCATATAGGCCGAATGACAACAAATAGAGTAGTAAAAACGGCAAGAGACGGTTCCCCAATAGGAAGACGATCAGTAGGAAGACCACGAAAACGATGGAACGACAATTTACTAGCGGCACATTGAAAAACAGACAGAGTCATGTCTATATAAAAAGAAGAAGAAGAGGGATTAAATCACAATTGATTGTAATGGGAATTAAATTTTACATTTGTTTTACGTTTCGATTTCCAATTCGAAAATCGTTTTCAAAAAATTCTGAAATAAAAGTTATGAATTACCTTAACCTGTCAATGAAATCGAAATGTCAAACAAGTATAAAATCTAATTTTCATTAAATTTCAACCCTGTATTTTGCAGAAAATTGAAAAATAGCTCGGAGGATTTTTGGTTTATTGTCTTCAGCTGTCTTTAGCAATTCATTTATATTTTGCTTTTTCGCGTTCATATTAGCTGCTAATATTAGCCAAGATATGTAGTTATATTCTTGTATATAGCTTCAGTACTTTTTGCATATCACTATTTTACTTCAATCTTTTTCTAGTTCGTGCTTTTATATTCTACTGCAAATTTCTCTGTATTTCGAGTAATGCATTTCATGCTTTTCCTTTCCATTTAAGTTGCTTAGTTATTCTAAAGTTTCTTGATCTTTTTTATTAAATGATTATAATATTTCATCCAGAGACGCAAAGGATATTTTTTCTTCTCGTAATCAATTTTAATTTTCTTTTTCTGGTATTGTCATCCACGCTATAAAATAGAATAGAAATATGCTTTATTGTCAACCATTGATGGTTATTTCAACCATCTTGAACTTAATGAGCAAGATCAGATAACAGGTACAAGCAACTGCAGACATTCATATTCCACCCCGGGGGGTGGTACTTTCATTTCTCCATCTACACCAGCCCATTACTTAGTAATAGGCTGCTCCAAAAGGAGACACACACCATACACTAGAGACAAATAGAAACAAAACAACATGTATGTAAATTGATTTTTGTAATGTAATCAAGTTCTTTGAGAATTCATTTAAGATTTCGGCATCAGTAGTGGAAGCTGAATAGTGGCTCACCTCGCTGACGTCGACAGATACGACACATTAAAATAAACAGTTCACCTTTGTTGTAGTCTCCTCTCTTTTTGTCTTCCTTGTGTTTTATGGTTTCTGTCACAAAACCAATGATCAAGTTAAAAATTCTTTTGTTTTTAATTGGTTTATTCATTAGTTCATGTGGCTCGCCTAGAAATGACTCCAGGCACAGCTGCAGCAAGGTTCGTCCCGCATTGTATGCAGGGCATACGAATACCACATGATGCGCGTCATCCATCACTCCACACTCGGGACACAGACCGTCCTCGGTCTTCTTGATTCTATATGTATAAGACCGAAAAGATCCATACCCCATCATAAATTGGGTGAAGTAGTAGTTGACACGTCTGTATTTACACTCCGACCACCTTACTATATCTGGGATAAGGGCCCTCGTCCAAGCAGCCTTGTCTGTTTTTCTTGTCCATTGGTCCTGCCAGATCTCCAAACTCATTTTTCTTTCTTGTGTTTCTGAACCCTTTGATTTGCCAAGATATGCACCGGCAGAGCACCGGCCACTACTTGTAAGGCAGTGGTCGATACGGTCCTGTACGTGTTGCATACCCTGATTAATGGTTTCCTCTCTGTCGTAAGAAGAATGTCTTTATATTTCGCTTTGTTGAGGATCTCATGCCACACTGGGGCCTCATATAATAAGATGGGCATGATTGATTATAGGATAACTGATATTTTGTGTGACCCGAGGCCTCCTATATTCGGCATTATCTTATTAAGGGTCGAGGTACTCTCTTCCGCCTTCCGACATGCCTCTTGTATGTGGTGTCTAAATGCCATTTTGTCGTCTAGTATGATTCAAAAGTATTTTACACTCTTCTGGGGTCTTAGGTCGGAGCCTCTGAACCGAAAATTTACGTTTTTTTTATCCCGTGGTCCCCTCAAGATGATTACTTCTGTCTTTTTTACTGCAAGTTTTAGGTCATGTCTCTCTATCTATCTCGCAGTTTTTTCTATTGATTCATTTGTTTATAATGCCCCAATTCATATCTTCTATAAGTAGGGCTAGGTCGTCTGCGTATGCAAAAGCCCTTACTTTTTTTGTTTTGTTTACTTCTAGTACCCCGTTGTATAAAATATTTCATAGTGTGGGTCCCAGGACTGATCCTTGGGATACTCCAGCAGTCATTTTCATCTTATTTTTCTTCGATATGCATACGCTTCTTTGCGATAGGTAGTCCTTTATTATGTTAAACACATATTCCGGGGTCTCAAGTTCGACAATCTTGTCTACGATGAGACCCCAGTTCGCTGAATTGAAAGCGTTTTTGATGTCCAATAAAACAAGAACCATCCATTTCTTTTTGCTTGTCTTCATCGCGTCTCTTATCCAGATCGCGGCGTCGACTACTGATCGACCTTTTCTGAATCCATATTGTTGGTTGGATAGAGCTCTCTTATCTACCAACACGCCTTCCAGCCTCTTCTTGACAAGATTCTCATAGAACTTGTCAAGGCAGTCCCGAAGGCATATTGGCCTATAAGAGGATACTGAATTGGGGGGTTTCCCAGGCTTTAGGAGCAAAATCAGATTTGCTTCCCTTAGTTCCCTGGGAAATTCTTGCTTTCGCAGTAGATAATTATATATTCTTCTGATCAAACCTGTTTTCTCTGTTGTTGCTATCTTCAGTGCCTCCGGTGGCAGTACATCGGGGCCGGGAGCTTTCCTCGTCTTGATTTCTTGACCAGCGGTCTTTATTTCTTCTTCTGTGAATTCCTCCGCCACCGCAGGGGAGACCTTCAAGAAGGTTTGCTCCTCCTTGGTGGGGAAGAGGAGCTCCGCCGATTCTCGCCGCTGGGCCTCGCCTAACTTGTATGGAGCGATCATCTTTAGTGGCTTCATTCTTATTTTGTATGCGTCGCCCCATATGTCGTCTTCTAAAGCATTTATTAGGTTCTGCCACCTTTCATTTTTTTTCTTTATTTATTGTTTCATTGAGTTTCTTTTTTACTGTTTTGTATACTTTGAGATCGGAGGCGCCCAGGCTTCTCGTAAAATTCCTGCGGGCTCGGAGGCACTCCTCCCATAGGCCTTCAATCTCACCTGTCCACCAGTAGGGGGTTCTTTCTTTGTTCCTTTTCTTCACGGTGGCCAACTCAACAGCGTTCTCTAGTGCCTTTCTGAGTTGTTTCTCTGAGATATTTCCTCTTCGTTTATTTTGCTGACCTCTGATAGGTACACGTGCTTATTAAATGTTTTCCCAGTATATCCTATCGGCCGTCTTATGATCCGACCCTTAATTCCATATGTAATGTATCGGTGGTAGGTGAATAATTGATCGTCCGGGACGTCCCTGTGTTGTATTTATTTGAATACCCCTTCACTTCAAAAGTTACATCAATGTGTGTTTGGCTGGCCCCTCTTATAAAAGTTGGTTTATTATTGTTGAGTACCTGGAGACCAGCCTGGGCTATCCATTCGTTCCATATCTCCCCTTTTTCGTCATTTTCGGGAGAGCCCCATTGTCGAGATTTTGCATGTATGTCTAGGTGTTTACGAATTAAGCAAACAATTTTTAAAATATATAAAGAGGAGCGTTAAAATCTAGCGATTTTTGAAGTAGCTTCTGCAATGTGTGGTTTTTTTTTTGAGGCCAGACAGATACCGTATTGCTCTTTTTTTTAATTTAAAAATAACATCAGATTGAGCAGCTGTACTAGAACCCCAAAAAGGAAAACCATATCGAAGATGAGACTCAAATAAAGAAAAATATGTTATTTGGAAGATGCTAAATTGATTTCCTTCGAATGGAATAAACTTGCTTCACTCGCTCTGTAACAAAATATGGTATTCCAAGCACTGGTCTGATGACTGAACAAAATCTACAATAATGATGAAAGAAAAAGGTGCACGTCATCGAAATTTTCTGTTGGAAAAGATTGTTATCATGAGGTAAAAGAAATGACCAAAGACAGAGATCTTTGGAGACGGAGAATACACGACACCGTGATGACCACTTCACTCCATCCGAGGGGTCAGGACTGAAGAGAGAAACCCTCACCTTTAATTCAGTTCTTATTTTCTTTAGTTCTTTTATAACCTCTTTTAAACCCATTCTGCAGTTAGTTCTTTATTTTGTCTTGCATCTGATTACTATTAAGAATTTTTTGTATGTCTTTTCCTCCCATAAAGAATTGAATAGAAGTCAGATTGCTAAGATTTTTTGTTTCATTTCTGGAGTAACAATAAGTACACCCTAAATTAAGTAAACTAAACTGATATTACTTTATAATTGAGAAGAAACAATATAAAAAAATGTTTCAATTTAATCATTATATTTTCTTTATTTCATTACTGTATTTCATATTTTTCTTAGTGTAATATCTATAAAAACTAATCTTGGTGTTATAACTGAATTTCGAACAATCACGTGTCTACGCAGCATTTCACAGTGTTCATGACCCATATAACTTTCGAGCATTTCGACATTTCTCCTGCCATGACTGTTCACCTCGCATCCGCCACTGCGTGGTCGATAAATCGGACATGACAGGTGATCGTCCTCGTTTTCGCTTTCCATCAGTTTTTCCATGAATGGCTAGCTATTCGATACCGTTACACGTCTTCCCATGCGTGGCCAATCAATTTTGCAATATGTAGACGGCGATCATTAATTTCAATTTTCTAGTTCTAGCAAGGATAGTGATCTTTATAGAAATGCCACCGATAATCTCGAAAGTTTCAATTTTTCTGACACCATGCTTTGCGTAATATACAAGTTAGATATCTGTAAGTAGGAATGTGGAAATATTAGCTTTCCCCTTAAATTTTAGATATTTCCCGATACAATCTTTTCACGTTATCCCAAGAGAATGGCTTGTTTGTCTTGTTTCCTATAGTCCTTGCTCGATAGTATTTTGCTATGTACGTAGATTTTTCATTTTTTTCACCTGTAAATAAACATTCTCTAATACAATTATAAATCTCTATATTAAAGTACTCACGAATATGTTTGATTTTGTAAATCTTAAGACAGACGCCAACATTTTCACGAGAGTTTTTTATATACGGGGGTCGACAGAGAAAAACAAATTGAGATTTTTATTTCATTGTACATAATCCAATATAGAGTGATTCATAAAGAATGGGTATTATGTTATCTGCAAATCCTATAGGAAAAAGTATTAATTTTTTAGTTGATAACTGGGAATTAAAAATTAATATGTACTGATATAGAGGTATAAAAATAGTCAGTCTATTTGTTCCACACATAAATATAAATAGAAATAAAAAAGTTTCTATGTGGCCACCGCCCAATTCAGTTAATCTTTTAGTGTTGAATAATTGTCTTATGAAGCCTTGTAAATATTTTACGTAAACTATCACCAAGTAGAAGGAAATTCATCTCAGATTAATTAATTTCATTCTTCTTCTTTATGTGTCCTCTACCGAAGGTTGGTGACTATCAAACGTTAGGTTTCTCTGTTTTGTGCCGTATGCATTTTGTTTGCACCTTCTGGTATTTGGAAACATGCTTTTAAGTTTTTCAGTCACGATTTTTTCTTTCTGTCCAAACATCTTCTGCCTTCAATCTTGCCGTCCACTATAAGCTGTAGCAGACTTAACTTATCATTACGGAATACATGACCCAGATATAACACTTTCTTTCTTTTAATAGTTGGTGTACAGATAGCTGGTGTACCTATTATCAGTGGTTAAATTTCTATTTTCATTTTTGAACTGCACTAACAATCGAAGAATAATATCAATCTGTTTATGCCGGTTTATTCGGAATGTACTGAATAAAACTGCGGCGGCCACCAGGGTCGCCCGTGTGCAACTTAATATTTGCCGCCCCCTTTTAACACTTTAGACATACATACTATTATTTAAAGAAATGTGCAGAAGATGCATAATATAACAATAATAATTTGTAAATAGATAAATACTTACTTGAACATTTAGACTAATCTCCATGATCCTACGTCCATATATTATCCTAATGTATATCCTAATGTATATCCTAATGTATATCCTAATACCCCATCCAAATATTCTAATTTAAACGTCCTTTGTCCTAATTTAATAACCATGATCCAACGTCCAGAATATCTTCTTCTCTTCTTCAGCCTTCATTCATCCATTGTTGGACATAGGCCTCCTCCAATTGTTTCCACGCTTCCCTATCTTTGCAATTCTCATCCATTGCTTTCCAGCTACAGCTGGTATATCGTCTATCCATCTCTTTTTGGGTCTTCCCACGCTTCTTTTTGTTTCTCGAGGTCTCCAGAATGTCACTTTATGAGACCATCTGTTGGTGTCTTGTCTTGCTACATGTGCTACCCATTGCCATCTCAATGTCGTTATTTTTTCCATGATGTCGGTTACTTTAGTTCTTCGACGTATTTCGGTGTTAGGAATTTTGTCTCTGAGGCTTATATTTAACATGGCCCTCTCCATGGCCCGTTGAGTTACTCTTAATTGTTCTGCCATTTTTCTTGTTATTGCCATAGTTTCCAATCCATAAGTTGCAACTGGTAGTATACAAGTGTCATAGGTTTTTCGTTTTAAGTGTATTGGGATTTTTCTGTCTTTTAAAATGAAGCTCAACTTCCCAAAAGCAGCCCATGATAATTGTGTCCTTCTTTTAATTTCTAGGGTTTGATTTTCCTTTTCGTTTTTAATTGCATGTCCTAGATATATATATATATATATATATTGTTCTACCTTTTCTACATTGATGTTATCTATCGTGATGTTTTCTAGGCTGTTGCTTAATATCTTTGTTTTGTCGAGATTCATTTTTAATCCTATTTGATTAGATTTGTGATTTAAATCTTGTAGCATTGATTTTAGTTCATGGATGGACTAGATGGACGTCCAGAATATGTATATCCTAATATCCTAATTTAAACGTCCATTATTTAAACGATCGCAAATAGTTTTTAATAATCTTAAGTTTTGAAAACGACCGCTCACCTGTAGCTACAGTAAAAGGTAGAGTTAGGAATATACGTACTATTATAGTTAAGTTGAGAAATGTTGATACAAGATTATTTTCGTAAATATATTCAAGAATATCACTAGGACTTTTTTCTGCGGAAAAAAATGGTTGAATAGCTTTAATTTCTTTATATAAATCGGTTGCACTAATGTCAGTCTCTGAGCTGTTCACTTTCTCACAATCGGTTTTAAGTTCATCATCGTTTTTAACTTTGGTTATGCCATATATTACACTAAAAATGTCTATGTGCTGTTGAAGTAATTGGAACCGTTCTTCAATTGCTGTTATGGCAGCATCCAAAATTTTAAAATAAAAATTTATTTTAAATGACAATTCCGGAGATAATATAGGTTCATCAGCTCCTTCATACTCAAAATGCACTTTTCTTTTCTTCTTCTAATTCGTTCGGTAGAGGAGCTAGAGAAATCTTCTTCTATGTTAGCTTTTGTAGATATATCTCTGGATTCGGTTACAAAATTTTGAAAATGTTCATCAAAACGTTTGGTTATGAAATATTTTTTTAAATTATCAAGTGCATCAAGTGAAGATTTTATGTCAAATTTTGGACTTTGAAGGATTTTGCTAACCACGTTTATTTTACTTAAAATATATTGCCACACTACAACAGAACACATCATGTATTTGAATTTCCAAATTTTATTTTTAAGGGATTTTGCTAAAGTCCTAGTATTCATATCCCTTGTGTTACCCTTTTACAATTCTTCTAAAGCATCATATATTTCACTGATCTCTGTTTTTAATGGTGCGATAGCATCGATCCGACTCTCCCATCGTGTGTCTGACAATGCTTTTAATGTCAACATTGGAAGGTGCTTTAATAAAATGTTATATCTAATATTGGAAGAAGAAAAAAATACAAATAGTTCCTGTACAGTATTAAAAAATTCCACTGACTCAAAACTTATTTTTATTGGCTTCATTATCGTAATTCTGTCCACGCAAATTACTAATATTGATGTTTAATTCATTCAGTTTATTTTCTATAAATTCAAACAGACCTTGTCCAGTTACGTCAGTTACAGGAGAAAAGCCCAAGCAGTATTCAAATATCTGAACTGGTGTTGGTATAAACACATCTTACTACAATTGTTATTTGTTCTACTTGTCTTATATCTGGGGTACAATCTAATATGATAGAAAAATATTTAGATTCTCGAATTTATTTTAGGGTAACGTCCTGAACAGAGTTTGCCAATAAAACAATCAATACATTTTCTCATTCTTCTTAATTTTTTCTATGGCTTGGACTTCGCTTGAAGTTAAAGGTCCTAAATTTATATCCGAGTCTTCTATATTTTCATGTATGTTTTTCATCAAAAATGATTCCAGTGCACCGATAAGTTTTTTTTTCTCCACAGTTCTTGCCTATTTTATTTTTCTATATTGAAAGCCTGAAAGTCGTCTTTTTCTTTCGGACATTTTGAAATTATCACTTAAGAACGAAGTAGGGCGAATTTACCAAAATAAATCCAAAAACACTTTAAATAAGGTGTCCAAATAATGTTTCTCCAAATAATATGTAGCCGTAACGCGTATACCAATGAAATTGCTCTGATCTCGACGTTACTTCGAAATACAGTACCTACTGTGCAAAAGAAACGAGTACACTACTATATTTTACAAACAAAATCGTTTATCAAAAATCAAAAGCGTGTCTAAATTCCTCGAATTCTTAACTAAGACTGAACATAAGAAAATAACCCATCTATAAACATAACCATAGGAACAATATTATAACAAAACTTGACAACCACTTGCCTAAATTCTTGTAAAGTATTTACGTGTGAAATCCCAAGTAACTGAAGTCCGAAAGCCGCCAGCCGCTTTGAATTAAAAAGTATTTCCGAAACTGCTTTATGACTGTACCTGCAAAAGGGCGGCAGTTCATATAATAAATAATATTTTCTGACATTTTTTTAGATTAGGATGAAAAAAAAAAGAAGTATACATGATAAATGAAACGCATTTGAGTATTATCACGTACTGAATAATTATTATTGTTTGGAATATTAGAGTTCACAGAATTATCTGAATCATTACTATTTAATTATTTGAATTTATTTTCGTTTTAAAAAAGTTTTATCATCAGTGGACTGCTTTTGGCTGCCCCTTTTGTTGGCCGCCCGTGTGTGATGCACACTTGGCACACATGGTAGCGGCGGCCCTGGCGGCCATGGAAAGGAACGTCAATTGTCATGCCCTGGTGAATAATTTTTCAAATAGTTTTTCACAAATTCGTCCAAAATGTGAATAGGTTTATTAATATTAATACTTAAAAACTTCTTAAGACAATCAACATAATACAAAATAAACAATAAATCTGTTATGAAAAGTCGCATACATTTTTCACCACTTCTTCGCCATTACTGATTACACCAGATCTTCTGGTGTAATCAGTCAAACTAACGGAACCAATTAATTAAACAGAAAAACAACAAATTAAAAAACCGTATAGAAGATGTAATATTAACAAAAGAAATTTGAAAGTTTAGCAGTAAGTAACATCAATTTTATTTTTAATTACATTCGAAATTCTTCGAGGTTCATATAGTTTTTACCAAGTTCTGGTAAAATTCTGGCGTAAATAAATTCCATATTTCTTGCAATCTTTGCTTCAATTCGTTGATCATTCCAGAAGTGGTATACCATGGTGTTTAATTTAATTTAAACTCTTTTTTGAGGTATGACAACCTGCCCCGTCTTCTTGAAAGATAAAATCTTCCGCTGATGTTAAACTGTTCCTTAATCGACAACAGAGATTCTTCTAAAATCGTTAAATATTTGTCCTTATTTATAATCCCATCGGTAAAATGCAACTTTCTTACCTTTATACCATATGCTGCCCCAGATCATTCATGCAGGAAATTTGACTTTTCTTTTGAGATATTCGGGATGAAGAGCTTTATTTTTTCTGCGAATAACGTGATTCCTACTGTCTCTAGCACGCACTTCAAATCTGGACTTATTACTCCATTGTATTACGTCTTTAATGTGTCCAATCTTTATGCTCTTTTGACCATGTTAACCTGTTTTTCTTTTCTTGTAATGTTAAAAGAGTCCTGACACAAAATAATTTTTTTCAAAATTAATTCGTATTGTTTTTTTCGACTATATACTTACTTTGTAATTACCAAATCCTAATTTATGGGCTTCTCGGTGACATATTGACCTAGAAACGTGTCTTCAAACAACGTCACTCCACAAAACAGTTGACTCGATGTTAAAGGCATTTCACGGCGATTTTTCACTATAAGGCGTTTATTACCCTTCGATTTGCTTCGGTTATTTTAATTTTTCCTACATTTCTAGGTTTTGTGACGACCGATGTAGTTTTGTAATTTTTAGTTATGCATCTTACACTATACCTACCGGGACAATTGAACATATTGGCGATTTCCGAATTGGATTTTCCAGAATTAAAAAATCTGATGATAACCGAACAAATTTTCTCATCGATAACTTTACCTTAACCTATTTTAAAATTCACAAACGACAATAAGCTTTACAATATCATAAAATACATGTGACATTAATTGACAATTGTTTTGATGTCAATTTTCCATAGCTATCTGTGGTTTTAAGGTAATTATGAAAAATGAACGTATATTACGTATAAACCTAGATCCGAAGGTAACACTACTCTCACTGGGAAAATATACCCGGTCAAACACATAGCAAATGTAGGTTGGACGGACATGATCTAATAGGGCTGAAGTACTGCTGAATTCAAGCAGAAACTAGGTCAGAAGGGACATCTGCATCCAATGTGATTGTTTTATAAGCTGCAGAATCCGAAGCAGATAATTTGAAACAGTCAACCATATTTTGCATGACTGCGTGGGATTAGATCGCAGGTGGCAAACACTTTTTAAAGACGACCAAGTGAATCCAAAAAAATGGTAACCATCCACTAGATCTGTATAAGCTGGTATAGGATTCCAGAATGCTGAAAACAGTAAAGCCTCACCTTACAAAGCAGAGGCGTTCCAAAAAATACTTATGATTTAAATCAAATTGTTAAAGATAGGTACACACAAGTTATTAAACAATGATATTAGATTATATTTTTGGCAATATTGTACTACATTTAATACATATTGTTCTGAAGCTATTTTATTGTGGCATGTTAAAGTAATTACTATTTAAATGGGAATAAGCCAAAATTGAAGGTTAAAGTAAGATTATTGACGTTTCAATTTTCATTTCGGAAATCGTTCTAGGAGAACGATTTCAGAAGTGGAAATTGATAGATGAAAAATTTAATATGTATTATGATGACAAAGTATGAATTTGATGGTAATACGATCTTCACAAATATCGCCACCGCAGTACCTACATATTTTTTGTTGATAAGAGTTTTTAAATGCCACAGCAAGATACTATTTCCTATCTTCCCAATTCAAAAAAGGTCTCGAATTCATTCTTTATAAGACCAATTGATAAATCAAAAACAAATTCCTGTAGTACTGATGGACTATCCATAAAAATTTTCTTAAATCACCCAAATAATGTGTTGGAAGTCCTGGTCTCACTAATTAACGATTCCTTTGAAAAAGTTATATTTCCAGATTGCCTAAAGACAGCCATTATTAGTCCTCTTCATAAGGGTGGTGATAAATCTGAGGTCTGCAACTATAGACCTATTGCCTTACTACCGGTCCTATGCAAAATTATTGAGAGACTTATAAAAGCCCGACTTATGTCCTTTCTCGTTGAAAACAACATGTTATCACAAAGTCAGTTCGGCTTTTTATCTAATAAATGTATGTTGTCTGTACTACATGAGGTCTATCAAACACTAAACAATAATCTTTATACTGCCACTGTTTTTGTGACTATGCCAAAGCTTTTGATTGTGTAAATCACGACATTTTGATAAAAAAACTAAATTTCTATGGAATTGAAGGTATTTCTTTGAATTGGTTCCAATCTTACTTGAGGAATAGGAAACAACTAGTTAGAGCAAATAATAATACTGGCTCTAGTCACAAAAGCATTGTATGTGGAGTACTACAAGGTTCAGTACTGGGACCTCTACTTTTCCTTATCTTTATAAATGACATCACTAACTTAAAAATCGATGGAAAATTTTTCTTTTTGCTGATGATACCAGTATTACCTGGAAGAACTCTAATCTTGCAACTCATCATGAAATTATAACTTTTGATCTACTTAAAATAAAAACCTGGTCCGACTCTAATTTACTCTCTTTTAACGTGGATAAGACAGTAGCATTATCCTATAAAGAAGCTCTTCAACCGTTGCTTCTTAATAACAGCCAGATCAGTATAATTGATTCTACAAATTTTCTTGGTATTTTTATAGACAGCAACCTTAAATGGTCCCTTCATATTGATTTGTTAAGTAAGAAACTAGCCTGCTATGCAATAAGATCTGTTTCGAAGGAAATTAATTTAGCATCTTCCAAAAGACCATACTTTTCTTTGTTCGAGTCTCATCTTCGATATGGCCTTTCTTTTTGGGGTTCTAGTACAGCTGCCCAATCTGATGTTATTTTTAAATTACAAAAAAGAGCAATAAGGTATTTTTTTGGACTTGGATTACTTGGTTATAATCCACTGGTAACTTTAACATCTTAATATATTAGATCGAATAATGTAAACTAAATTTCAACCTATAACTTTTAACGGGTTTTTACCCAAATATTTAGTGGCTCAAAACATGTACACCTAGACACTGATGATGGAATATGGATTCCGAAAATGTTTTGTCTTTATGATATAGCCCCATTGGGTTTTTTAATTATATACCTTTTATAAATGATTTTAATAAATTGTTTTTAATTACAAAATTATTACTCACTTAAATAATAAATGGAGTTCGATTGTACACAGATTGTTTTATAGATACCAAACTTTTTTTTTGTTATAATACCATCTTTAATAATTGATACTCTATAGAGTTTGGTAAAAGTAAATTTTTAATTTAGTATCAGTTACCTTAAAACCGTAATTGTAAATTATGTAAATGTAATGGTAAATTATGTCATTTTCAAATATTTGAAATAAACTATCGTACAGCTTATTTCAAATCGAGTGGCGAGCACTTCCATGAAATAGTTAATCGCGCAGATAATAGAATATTTATGATCAGACCCATGCAGTGGCGTTGCAATATTAAACAAATTAAATTATTTGAAATCTCACTATGTAATTACAAAGTTATTACTCACTTAAATAATAAACGGAGTTTGATTGCACACAAATTGTTTTAGAGATATCAAACTTTTTGTTTGTTATAATACCATCTTTGATAATTGATACTCTTCTGATTCAAACTGCTATGAGTTTGGTAAAAGTTAATTTCCAATTTAGTATCAGTTACCTTAAACCGTAATTATAAAGTCATTATTAATGACTCCTTAACGACTCGTCAAGGACAAACAAAGAACTAATAAGAATTATTTCCTAGAATTTCTAGTCAGTGTATTTTGTAGAATGGAGATGGTTAAGTGTAGTACGAGTAAACAGATCAGATTGACACCAGAATCCAAAGGAATAGTTTACAATGGATTTAAATATATGCAAATACAATTTCTGAAGATAATCGAACCAGTATTAAACGAAGAAAACGAAAGATAATCGACGTTTATTAATTGAACGGAATGATATTCGTGCTCTACGCATTAAATATTTGAACAAATTAAATATTGCAGAAGCGAAGGTAAGTCAATTGTATATGTTGATGAAACTTATGTACATGCAGAACACATTACGCGAAATAGCTGAACAGATGACAGTGGCAAAGGATTGTTCAAAAACATTTCAAAAGGAAGTAGGTTGGTTATCGTACGTGGTCGTGGGGAGACGGGTTTCATACAGAGTGCCCTTTTGATTTTTAAGTCAGGAGCTAAGACAGGAGATTATCATGATGATATGAATTCAGAAAATTATGAAAAATGGATGAAAGAACAGTTAATTCCCAATTTGCCTGTTGGATCTGTTGTTGTTACTGATAATGCATCATAATAAAGCACCCACCAGTAATTCTAAAAAAATGGATATATCTTGGTTGACAGAAAAAAATTTACCATTTGTAACGTCAATGTTAATACCGCAATTGTATGAAATCATCCAACGACACAAACAAGATCATATTCAATATAAATTTGACAAAGTGCTACAAGAATGTGGACATGTTTCTTTAAAACTTCCGCCATATCATCCAGACTTGAACCTTGTAGAAATGGTTTGCAAAACAAAACGTTTATTTTAAGTTAGAAGACGTAAAAGTGTTGGTGGAACAGGAATTTGCTAGAGTAACTGTAGATAACTGGAAGAAAGTGTGTGAACATGTTGTCAAGGTTGAAGATAAGTATTTGGAAAGTGAACGTCGCATAGACGTAATTACTGAAGAATTAAGTATTGCTTTAAATGATTCTATTGACGACGACAGTGCACCTGATTATGAAAGTGAATAATATTCTGTAACATTACGATGTACCTATGTAACCTACATATATATGGGAATATGGATTCCGAAAACGTTTTGTCCCTTTTTATCATTTATGATATAGCCCAATTGGGTTTTTTAATTATATACCTTTTATAAAGGATTTTAATAAATTTTTTTTAATTACAAAATTATTACTCACCTAAATAATAAATTCATTAATACATATTCACCTAAATTAGGACTGAAAATGAATTTAAACAAAACAAAAGTCATGCACTCCGAAGACACCGTGACAATAATAAACGATAAAGTTATAGAAAAAGTTAAAGAATATATATACTTAGGACAAAAAATAATACTAAATAGGGAAATTCAAACTGAAGAAATATAAAGAAGAAGAAAGTTAGCTTGGGCAGCATTCGGTAAACTGAACTATATACTCAGAAATCAACAAATTCAATTACATCTTAGATCTAAAGTTTTTGATGCATGCATTATTCCGATATTAACTTATGCGGCACAAACATGGACAATCACAAAAAAGAATATGAATATACTTAGAGTCACCCAACACGCGATGGAAAGAGCAATGCTAGGTATATCACTTAAGGACAAGAAAACAAACACATGGATAAGACAGAAAACCAAAGTCACCGATATTAAAGTTGAAATGGGAATACGCTGGACATATAGCTAGGAGCGATCTAAACAAATGGCACAGATCAATTTTAACCTGGAGACCATACCAACACAAAAGACCCAGAGGCAGACCTCCTATGAGATGGACAGATGATCTGAAAAGGACTGCCGGGAAAAATTGGCTACAAGTAGCGTACAATAAAAAACAATGGAAAGGAAGACTTGAAGAGGCTTATGTTCAGATGTGGACGTGAATGGCTAGACGAAGAAGAAGAAGAAATAATAAATGGAGTTTGATTGTACACATATTGTTTTATAGATACCAAACTTTTTTTTTGTTATAATACCATCTTTAATAATTGATACTGTATAAAGTTTGGTAAAAGTTAATTTTTAATTTAGTATCAGTTACCTTAAAACCGTAATTATAATGTCATTATTAATGACTCCTTAACGACTCGTTAAGGACAAACAAAGAACTGATAAGAATTATTTCCGAGAATTTTTAGTCACTGGATTTCAAACGAGTTCGTAATTTAGTCTCATTATGTTGTCGAATCTCAACAAGAAAGGTGTTACCACACGTATTAGAACTATTTTGTAGAATGGAGATGGTTAAGTGTAGTACGAGTAAACAGATCAGATTGACACCAGAATCCAAAGGAATAGTTTTCAATGGATTTAAATATATGCAAATACTATTTCTGTAGATAATCGAACCAGTATTAAACAACGTGTGAGTGAAGCTACTGGAGTATCTTTACGTACAGTGAAAAGGATCATTCAACAAGCGAGTATGTTAACAAACGCAGAGTCAAATAATACACTAAAATTTCCAGCTACAACACTTCCAGCTAAAAGGGAAGCAACCGTGACAGACTTAAGGGAGTATGACAAACAGTTCATTAAAAATACCATTCATCGTTTTCATGCGACTGAACGTTCTCGTGTATCATTGAAGCTTTTGCAGAAAAGGCTTGAAGAGGTGTACGAGTGGACTGGAAATGTGAGTTCTCTCTACAGAATTGTGAAAGATTTGGCATTTAAATGGAAGAAAACGAAAGATAATCGACGTTTATTAATTGAACGGAATGATATTCGTGCTCTACGCATTAATTATTTGAACAAATTAAATATTACAGAAGCGAAGGTAAGTCAATTGTATATGCTGATGAAACCTATGTACATGCAGGACACACTACGCCAAATAGTTGGACAGATGACAGTGGCACAGGATTGTTCAAAAATATTTCAAAAGGAAGTAGGTTGGTTATCGCACATGGTGGTGGGGAGATGGGTTTCATACAGAATGCCCTTTTGATTTTTAAGTCAGGAGCTAAGACAGGAGATTATCATGATGATATGAATTCAGAAAATTATGAAAAATGGATGAAAGAACAGTTAATCCACAATTTGCCTGTTGGATCTGTTGTTGTTACTAATAGTGCGTCATATCATAATGTACAAATTAATAAAGCACCCACCAGTAATTAAAAAAAAATGGATATGATATCTTGGTTGATAGAAAAAAATTTACCATTTGTAACGTCAATGTTAAAACCGCAATTGTATGAAATCATCTAACGACACAAACAAGATTATATTCAATATAAATTTGACAAAGTGCTGCAAGAATGTGGACATGTTTCTTTAAAACTTCCGCCATATCATCCAGACTTGAACCTGTAGAAATGGTTTGCAAAGCAAAACGTTTATTTTAAGTTATAAGACGTAAAAGTGTTGGTGGAACAGGAATTTGCTAGAGTAACTGTAGATAACTGGAAGAAAGTGTGTGAACATGTTGTCAAGGTTGAAGATAAGTATTTGGAAAGTGAACGTCGCATAGACGTAATTACTGAAGAGTTAAGTATCGCTTTAAATGATTCTATTGACGACGACAGTGCATCTGATTATGAAAGTGAATAATATTCTGTAACATTACGATGTACCTATGTAACCTACATATATATGAATATAAGTTTTCCAAACTGTCCTGTGTGTATGTATTATTTTTTTACTTTATTACAATCATTTCGTATATTCTTCTATTTAACTTTGTGACGTTTAAGTGAGTAATAATATAAATAATAAAAGCTTTTAAAGTTAAAACAATCTTTGTAATTAATATTTATTAATACTGTAATCTGTAATACGTATCTATGTTTTCACATACATACAATATATGTATGTGATATATTATAATAATATGTGTTAAAATGTAGTAGAATATTGCCAAAAATATAATCTAATATTATTGTTTAATAAATTGTGTGTACCTATCTTTAACAATTTGACTCAAATCATAAGTATTTTTTGGAACGCCACTGCTTTGTTTGGTAAGGCTTTACTGTTCCTAGAAATTTCTGCAACTACAGTTGAAACATACTGTATTAAACTATAAATTACTTTTAGTAATTATCTATCTCTGCACACAGGATAGTTTCAAGTAACATCCAAAAGTTGTATTTCATCACAGGGATGTCTAAACATCGATAATACAATCACAATTTTCTTTTTCCTTGTATAGTGTGTATAAATCTGACGTAATTAAAAAATCTGAATAATATGAATTAATCTGGAATCAGTTTTTTTACTTGTCCAAAAAATGATCAAAATTGGACATTAAATAAAAAATTTATTTAAGATCAAAATTTATAACATTCTACGGCGTTCGTTTTTATACACCTAAGTATATAATCGCATTATCTTATTGATGTATATCGTTCTGATTGAAGTACCGTTATTTTATGATAATTATCTTTACTAAAGGTTTTTCTTAAATCGAAATAAAGTTTTATCATATTATTGATATATGATATTAATGTACGTCAATATAATCAATGATAAAAATCAAATACGTAAAACCTACTAAACAGTTTAAAATACTTTTAAAACCCAGTGTTCTATTGGCGGTTTCGTTCTATTTATAGTGCTTTTACTGTAGAAATAACACAAATAATCTTCTGTAAGTAAGTTCTATATTTTACTTTGTTAACGATTATTCTTCCATAACTTCAGTTCATTTATAGAAAATGTCGGGATTATTATCATAGTCTTAAACGCAATTTCATGTTTGATACTGTATGCAAACGTAATATTGCAGCTCTTTCATTTACTTTTTTTTTCTAAAATATTATACTCAACAGTAATAATCACTTGAAATCAACTCTGGGTTATACTATGAATGATCAAATTCTGTAAAACCACTCTAAACGATTTAAAAATAACCTGTAAGCAAACTATAAAATGAGTTTAATGTTTTAATCGAACACTTTTCACCAATTATCAGTTTTTCTAATATTCTTCATGTGCCTCTTTTTAAACGCTCTTACAACGTGAATTATCTGGTCTACAGTGAGGTCCAATATCTTATTAATCAATCAAATGTTCCATTTACTTCCCAGTTCTTGTATTTCATCTATTCTTCCTTGTATGTAAGAGAGAGTACTTATCATTTCGAAGTATGTGCCCTAGGTATGATGTTTTTCTTATTTTTGTCTTAATACTTCTTTATTTGTGATTTTAGATGTCAAAGGAATTTTAAGAATACGTCTGTAGAACCACATTTCGAATGCCTTTAATTTTTTATGGATCGAGATTTCAATGTCAAAGTTTCTACCCTATATATGCAGCATTCTACGAATCACAATCTAATGGTCAATCTTAATCTCATATTTGTGAACATTAAGTTGTAATTTACAAAACCTTTTCGGATGTTTTCTATTCTGACTCTTATCTCCTCATCTGGGTCTAGTTAGTAGTAGGTATATATATATATATATATATATATATATATATATATATATATATATATTTGTATATATATATATATATATATATATATATATATACTTGTCTACCCTCTCTAGCTGTTTACGTCCCAGTGTCAGTTGTACGTTGTCAATAGGGGTATTTGAGATCACCATATATTTATTTGTATTTATTGCCAGTCCCATTTTTACTTTTATTGTTAATTCTTTTCAAAAGGACTCGTAGGTCATCTATATTTTCTGCCATAGTTGCATTTTTGCAATTTAAGAAATGTGGTTGTTATCGTTATAAACTTAATCGCAAAAGTTTTGCGCCACCAAACATTATGCTCATTTTGATTTAATTTTCTCGTGAACGGATTTCGGTTTGGGCAAAGGTTTACTCAAACTTCTCTTTTGTTCTTATACCAGGTGGAAGGAAAAAATGTTTTTCTTATGTTAAGTTTGCGACACTCTGTGGGGAGAACAAAGTACAATATTGTGAAATTACAGTGTATACACTCATATTTTGTGAACATTTTGTTTTTTCAATTTCCCCGATATCTTTAAAAACAAAAAAAATCGATCGCTTTATTCTTTAACATGTGTTTTAATTGAAACAATATTAAATTAGCAATAAAAAATAACAACAATTAACAAAACTTTAAAAACAGAAAGAAACATAACGTAAACTAATATTGCGTGTTTCCCCCTTTACTTCTAAGCGTTCTGATCGATCTGATCGGTATGTACAGGCAACATAAGAGAGACGAGATTGACTAATGGACGCCCTGTGATGTTTTGGGGTCAAATTTCCCTTGACAGCAAGATTAGGTGTCTTTACGTAGAGCGAGAGGTACATTACAGCAATTTTGTTTCTTTGAACACGTTGTTCCTTTCGTACGTTAAATAGAAAACAATTTCATTTTAACACATCATAACGGAAGGCTTCACGTATTGCGTGTGGTTACTGAATATTTAAGTGAAGTAAATATTCAGACTTTGAATTGGCCCCCTCACAGTCCCGACATGAATCTTATTGAACACTTTTGGAATATTGTCGGTAGACAACTAAAACTTCGTCAGCCCCTTGCTGCTTCCCTGCCAGGTATAGAAACTATGGTTATTGATATCTATAACTCCATAGAGCAAAATCAAATAGACTGCTTAATATCCAGCATGCCTAGGCGATGTGAAGCTGTTATTAGAAGTAGAGCAGGAAACACGCGACATTAGTTTATGTTACTTTAAGTTGGGCCGCTTTCTGAGAATTCTGAGACACTTTGTATATTTATCTCCCTTATTATGGTAATTTGGGTGGCTTCTCGCCTACTACTTTTGGCATGTATTTGGTTTTTTTTTTTGGTACGACCTATGATATTTACATAATCTGCATATGCCATCATTTTTTGTATTCTCATGTTTACTATTGTACTCTTTCAGTTTATATTGGGAGTCTCTTACAATCTATTCTAAGGCCAGACTGTAAAGACAGTGCGTCTCCTTACCTGAGGCAGGTGATTGCCGAGAACGTATCCGTAAAATTTTCTTGGATTTTCAACCTAAATTATGTGTTTAACGTGGTGCCTTTGACTAGTTCTACCAATTTCTTTTGCATGTCGCTTACGATTACTCTGTATAGCATATCACGAATTATGCACTTTCATATGCAGTAGGGAAATCTACAAAGAGTTAATGAATTAAATTAAATTAAACAAATGATGAAAAGATTGCCATAATACGTGTGAGTCCATAATACGTGGCGGTGAGCTACAGAAATATTCATACTAAAACAGCATTTTTGTGTCTGATGTGTAAGTCGTAACTCGATATAATAGGTTTATCTTTGAACTTTTTATTTTAAATCTAAATTTACAAACCCTTCATCAATTAACTAATTAGTGACTCACAATATTGTACAGTTTCCATCAGACTGGTTATAACCAATGCCATTGATGTCTTAATATATTGTATATTGGGTCAATTATCTCACTTAATTAATATTACAGTTGTCATTTAATTAACATTTAATTAAATGGCAACTAATTTGTCAAAATTAGTTGTCATTTAATAAAATAATTAACATGTCATTTAGCTTGTAGCTTTTGTTAGAACAAAGACTTATTAGCCCAGTCTGGTTACGCAAAAATCATCGATTTACGGCAAAATTTTTCGCAGATATCTGAAGCATTTAAGACATAGGTGGGGGTTACTAGATGACGAATAAATGAAAAAGTAGTCGTATTTTTACCTTGCGTTTTTTTTAAACAATAATTTATGGTCACAATTTGATTTTTTGTCTATAAGTTTTTTCCCTTATATTTTACATAAACAATATTTATATCATTTTTTATATCAAGAATATCTTTATTTTCCCGTTTTTTAAATTAAAATTGATAAATAATTTACGGAGATATTTGCAAAAAAGCAGTTTTTTTGCACTCATTTATAAATTTTATTAATATTTTTATTAACAAAATAAAATGTTATTAATACATTTGAACATCGAAGAATTACCGTCTTTCAAATTTGTGCGAATTTCGATCAAATAGTTTAAAAGTTATTTAATTTATTTATCCCTGAGGCTAAAAATTTAAACTATTGAACTTGCTCTATTAACTCTATTAATGATGATGACACATTCATAGGATTTATTTATTTATTTATTTAGCAAATTTCATCATTTTTTTTTCATTTTGTATCAATGACGTAATAATACTTATATATTTTATAAATTAAATTTCAGGTAATTTTTTACACATTATATTATTATATTCCTTATATTAATTATAATTACGTTGATTTTCTGGGATTTTTCAAGATTTCCGGAATGGGGGGGGGGAGGTGGGGTGAAAATTATGTCATCATTATTAATACTGCGACAGACTATTCCAGCGCCAAATTAAAAAAAAAAGTAAGTTTTTACGGTGTGTAAATAATGTAAATTTTTCCTACGTGTTTCAATTTGAAGTTCCGATCTCGAAAATAAAAACGGAGCTGAAACAGTTATCCCCTTCGCTTTCCTATGTGAATCTTTCGAAAGTACCTTCGTTTCGAGAGGCGAAGAGGCGAAAGTTTCGAAAAATTGGATAAATTTTATAGCTATAAGTTTCAATATACAGTTTAGATTTTATACATATACTCAATACATCTTTCCTTGTTGTTAATAGGCCGCTATTCTGACTTCTGCATTGTCTTATGGTTGCCTTGAATTCTTTTCTGTTGATGTTAACTTTCTTATAGAATGCTCTGAATTCTTTCTCTCTGTTAAGGTTTTCTATATATTTAAGTTCCGTATTTAGGTGGTTTCGTTTTTTTCTTTTTTGTGTCCTCTTTTCTTCTCTTCCCTTTGCCTGGTAATTCTCTACAGTTATTCTAGTTCGTCAGGTAAACATATTTCTGTAGGCTTAATTTTTTTCTTTTGTTGTATTCTTGCATTCATCGTCAAACCGATGATTTTTACGGGCACAAATTTGTGTTCCTATTTCGTCTTTCGCTGCTGCTTCAATGTCTTCCTTTATTCTGGTCCAGTAGGAGTCTATATCTATCTGGCTTTCTTCATTTATATTTTGATTCCTTAGCCTGTTGGTGATGTTTTCCGAGTACCATTCTGCAATTGTCGCATCTCTCAGCTTTTGCACATTCCATTTTTTTGTATCCATTTTATTTTCTTTTCTGGTGTTTAGGCGAAACATCAAGATCATTAAATGTTAGAATAAGTGGACATCAATCTTATATCAAAAATAGAGAATTTGATAGATCTCAAATATGTAAACATGCATGGCAAAATGCACATAGAGTTCAATGGAAATTCAAGTATAGTCCTGAAAAAAACATGGAGTGAAAAGAGAAACATCAAGAAATCTGCTTTTGTATGTTAAATGAAACCAATTGCGTCGCAAATTCCTCGGTAGAATGCAGTTCCGGATCAGGACACCAATATTAAAAGAAGAAATTAATACAAAGAAAATACCACTATAAGTAAGTCAACAACATATCGAGAATACATAATTTATGTTTTTATGTTTGGTTTTAAAAAACACATATAAAATTAGTGTTTTATGTTATAATATTTTGAGTTGATGTTGAATATTGAGTGTAATCTCAATGTAAGACCAAATACTTCCAATGTTGGGATAGTATCATGACTGTTTCCTGGTTTATCCTCATACATCAGTCGTCAGAGACGAAAATGCCACTGAAGCTCTAAAAATCATACGAACAAGCTGAATTTTTCCGAGAATATCAATCTTGGGACCCCAAGAAGGATGCAGAAAAGTTTACCACTTTTACCCCTGCACTTCTCCCTAAAACTCCCCCGTAGGGGTGTAAAAACGCAAAAAAATTGATTTACCAAGAATCTGTATGCTGTAGAAAAAAATATTTCAAATAAAAAATGTAGCGGAGATAATTTTGAACAAAAATGTTTGTTAGTATACTGTATCCAGAAATTTAGTGTCTCATTATTAAAGTTATTTTAATAACAGCTGTAAAACTGAATAATCCCTTGTAAATACTCTATTGTTGTATAATTATCACAGCTACCAAAGCTGCCAGGACCGGCATAATAGCCAAGCATAGCACGACTGTATATAGGTATATATAATCAGATCAAATATTATCAATAAAGCATAATGTCAAAAAACTCTTTTTATAAACATACAAATTCCCATAATTATTGTTATTAATCATTATTTTAAGTCTCAACGAAGAAAATGTTTTGTGTGTGTTTTGTGTTTTATTGGCACTAGTTTTCACACTGGCCAGTCAATTTCATAATGATTTTTTTAGACTATAACTTATCACTAACTCATGGAAGTAATGTGTAGTGTCTGTGTTAAGTAAATGTCTTGTTACTTAAGTAAAGTCGACTTCATTGTCTTTACAAAGAGACGCTAATTGTATCTGAACGTCTGAGGTCCCTTCGGTGAATACCGATTTACTCGTTTTAAAAGGTTCATATTTATTCATGTTCACTTGTTATGTTTAAGTTTTCCGTTTCATGTCTGAAAAAGTTAGCAAAAAATGGGAAATATTAATAATTTTACGAAAAAAAATTATTCTTCATTAAAGGTTATGCATCACATAGAAATCATTAACCTATAATCTTATAAAATATTAAGTGGTAGATAGGAAAAATCAAAATTATTAATTAATACTGAAGAGGAAAGTGATTTTAAATTTAGATATGCAAGAAAATGTAATTTTAAAATGTTTGTAGCTATTAAAAATTATGTCCAAGTTTAGATTCATGGCCTTCTAATAATTAAATAATACATTTAAAGTAAAAAGTAAATAAAAAAATACTTTTGCATTTGTTGATTTTGTATATTGAATAAGGTAAATTAGAAATAAAATTAAAAATTAATGCACCTACTGATACATCATTAAAATGCCATAAATCTAAATTTAAAAATAATTTTTAAATCCTACAACCAAATTAAAATTTTATATATATATGTATATATATATATATATATATATATATATATATATATATATATATATATACAATAGCACTAAAGGCCTTAGAGGCCCATGGCTTAAAAAGTTTGTTCTTTCTTCATTTTCGCTTTCCTTTATGCACTGAGATCTTCTCTGGCTCGATATGTGATTTTTCTCCATTCTTTCTTGTTATTCATTTTTCTTTTCTGGCCTTCTAGTCCAATTTCTTCCATATCTTTTTCTACCTTCTGATTCCATCTATTTTTTGGTCTTCCTTTTCTCTTTTTTAAAGTTATAGTGTAGTTCAGTACCCTTTTTGGAGTCCTCGTGTTCGACATCCTTTCTAGGTGACATCGCTATCTTAGTCTCTGTGCCGTTATGACTCCTATTATGTTAGGTTGATTATATAATTTCTTTAACTCATCATTTGATCTTCTTATCCATAAACCGTCCCTTATTATTCCTCCATATATCTTCCTTAGGATTTTCCTTTCTCATATCTCCAGTAAATTTTGTTCATTTTTTGTCATTGTCCATGTCTCACTGCAGTACGTTACTATTGGTTGTATAGTTGTTTTGTATAACTGTATTTTTGCCTTTCTTGATAAAAACTTGCTTTTCAACATTCCACTAAGAGCATGTACACTTCTAGTGCCTACCATTATTCTAGCTTGTATTTCTTCTTTAATGTTAGGTTTGCGTGATATTGTTGTACCTAGGTATGTAAATCTTTCTACCATTTGGAATTCGTATGATAATCTTTCTTCTACTTCTACTTTAAACTTTTGTCCATCCCTGAACTGATCATCTGTCCACTGCATACATTTTGTTTTAGTTTCATTTATGTAAAGTCCCATTTTCTTTGCTGCTTTTACTATTCTCTGTACTATCTCCTGTAGCTCTTTTTTTCCTCTTGCCAGCAACACTATATCATCTGCAAATGCCAAAACTTGGTGTCTTTTATGATATAGGAGTCCTTCTCTATTGATTTTCGCTTCTCGCATTATTTTTTCTAGGCATAAATTGAAGAATAATGATGACAAAGGATCGCCCTGCCTTAATCCTTCGTTTACTATAAATTTGTCCGATACATGATTATTTACTTTGACTCTGTTTTCTGTATTCTCTAAAGTAAGATGTATTATGTTACGCAACTTTCTGCTAACTCCCAGTTCCTCAAGGGTCTCTTTTAATTCTTTCCTATAACACATTCCTATATAACATTTTATGCTGCACCTAAATTTAAAAGCACTTCACTTTTGAGCATAAATCAATATTTTTGATTTTCGGTGTATACCACTTAAACTTTTATAAATTTGATTATTGATTTCTATGAAATGCAGAAATGTTTATGAAGAATAGTTTTTTTCATGAAATTAATAATAAAGAAATTTCCCATTTGTTGCCAACTTTTTCAGACATACTTTATACCTTACTAACAATTAAAACACTTCTTTCCTTACATGAAGTATAAAATGTAATCATATTTAGCTATATGTATATATCTACATTAATTCATTTTAATTTTCACTTCACCATTTTATTATTTCACTTGCAATTTTTTTAACAAAACAAAAATTGTTTATGACTTTCAAAATTTGGATATATTTAATAAAGAATCCAGACAGAAAATATAATAATTAATTAATTCTAATACTCCATCAGTTTATGTATTTTTTCCCTTAATTATCTAGATATTTATTTAAATTAAATATGTAATGTAAATGACAAATAAAATATAAAATTCGTTAAGCCGGCCCTTTTTACTATTTACCTGAAGAGGCAAATCCCTTTATGGCTTCGACTTTATCAGCGGGATACTTTTAAATTCTGCATAAGTCAGTTCTTATAATTGTGAATGAAGTATACCTACTTTTTGTGTAGATAAACGTTCTCTCAGAAACAAGTTACGCGCGCGAAATCACTGTTTAATAAAAATTTTTATTAGCTCGACGGTAAAATTTAATATTTTTTGATCAGAGTGTCCTTTTAACAAAAAAGGTAAAGAGTGTGCAATTTTTTGCATTTTGTCGTAAATGAACTCAGTTTTTATAAAAGTGTTAAACAACAAACGTGGCGGGATTTTTGCATTTTTTATGATTCTCATGATACCAATATAATTTATCACTTTCATTGACCGAAGACTATGGAGTTTTCATTAGTAGAGCCTAATCTACAAAACCTATAGCAGAAATTTTAGTTTTGAGTTTTGGCAACAAATATGAGGCATTTGAAATATGCTTTAAAAACGCTGAATTTAAACTTTTACATTACAAACGATGTTAAAGATTTAAAACTGCTCTTTTTCAATTACACTATTACATTTTTTAGAAATACCTGAGTTCTTCAACAAAATTACACCCCAAAACCGTCTTCTTGAGGCATTTCCCGTGACGTACGGTAATTTGTAATGTAAATTTGCATTTCTGCGTTTTTTAGTAATATTTTAAATGCCTCATATCTGTTGCCAGAACTCATTATTAAAATTTCATGTTTTAGTTTTTGAAGAGTCATAACTGTCATTCAAAACCGCCGGTCGCTTCAAGCGTTATTTCTGAGAGAACTGTTAATTCCACACAAAATGTGCTAATAAACATTGTTGTTCAAATTATCTCAGCTACATTTTTTATTTAAAACATTTTTTTCTATGTCGTACAGATTATTGGTAAATTGATTTTTTTTGCGTTTTTACCCCCTCACGAGGGGGGATTTAGGGGGAAGCTCGTGGGTAAAAGTGGTAAACTTTTTTTGGTCCCAATATTAATATTCTTTGCCAAATTCAGCTAATTAGTATGATTGTTAGGGGTCAAATCTCTGACGATTGACGATCATGATTTACGATGGAATCACTAATGAGAGAATTTACTGTTATGATTAGGTATGGTTGTTTTTATATATATTCAGGGATTCTACAGTATTCGCTGCCTTCCCTCGCTCAACCGTTTCCATCTCTCTCTGTTGTCCCATTCTCCATCGTTTAGGCCTCTCTTACTCATGGCATCGTCTACTTCGTTCCTCCAGGATTTTCGGGGTAGTCCTCTTTTCCTCCTTCCTATGGGGCTCCATTCTCTTTATCCATCTGCTGTCGCTAGTTCTTCTTACATGTCTATAACACTTTAGTCTTTTTTGTTCTATATATGTTAGTATGTCTGTTTCTATTGATGTTCTTTACTTTATTTCGTCATTACTTCTCCTATCCATTCTTGTTACTCTGCAGCATCTTCGCAGGCATTCCATCTCTGTTGCTACTATCTTACTGCTGTTTTTCTTGTTTATGATCCAATTTTCAGCCCCATATGTCATAATACTTCGCACTAATGTTTTTTAAATCTGTGTTTTGTCTTTATATTTAGGTGAATATCCCACCATACTGAGTTAAGTTGTCGGATTGCTGTTCTTGTTTGTCCTAATCTTTGTGTAATTTCTTCCTCTGTTGTTGCCTTTTTCTTGATTATAGACCTCAAGTATTTGAATTTATCCTTTCCTTTGATTGTTACGTTGTCATCAATCTGTAGATCTTCTATGTCTTCCTCACTTGTAGATAGGTACACTGTTTTCGCTAGGTTAATATCTAGGCCAGCCTTGGTATATTCTTCTTGTAGTTTCTTCATCATGTAGCTGAGGTCGTCTTGGTCTTGTGCAATCAGTACTTGATTGTCTGCAAAGCTTAACGTATATAGGTATTCGTTCCGTACCGGTACTCCCATGCCTTCGTATTTTCTTTTCCATGTAGTCAAGGCTTTCCCTAAGTATATTTTGAATAGGGTTGAAGATGTGAAACAACCCTGCAGGAGCCCTTTTGTTGTGGTGAAGTCTCCTATGATTCTTGTTCCCATTTTAATGGACCCGTTATTTTCTTTACACAGAGCTTTTGTAGCTTCTATGAGTTCCGTATGTATTTCTAATTTGTACATTGCCTCCCATAGTTCTGACCTTGGTACAGAGTCACGGTTGTTTTTTTAAAGAAAAATTACATTCTATGATTTTACGGAAGCTTGTTCTCAAGTAAAAGTGGATTTCATCTAATCGAATGAACTATCTTCAAATAAATTAGTCCTATGAAAGCACCTCAAAAATATTATTTGAAAATCATCTACAGTCCATCTAATTTACAAACCGTTGCACGTCATCGGCGTCATAGTCCGTGACGTCACATGATACCAACACGAAATATTTAGGCGGTAGGTGTGTTATTTTTAGAATCACTTTGCCGAGTACACTGCATTACAGCCACTAGACATATTTTATTATATACGCGTAGAAATAATATTTAAAGATTTCTATTAATGTTAACTTAAAGAAATACACAATAATCTTCTTCTAGTCGTTGATCTGATGCAGGTATCGTGATATCATGAAGCTATTAGCTAAATTTCCCAATGTTCCTCCACGTTTTTCTATCTTCTGCCATTCTAGCACATTCTGACAATGGAGCGCCAATGGTAGCAACAATATGGTCCGTGTATCGTGTGAGATCTACCTCTATTTCTTTTGCCTTCTACTTTTCCCTGGATGGTAAGTTTTTCAAGACCATTTCTTCGAAGCACATGTCCAAACACAATAATATGTTTCATTTAATTTGTATAATTGCATTATAAAGCGTTTTTATGAAGAACATTTATTCGGAACACACTGTAACTGTAATTGAACGAAGGTGAAATTTTGGCATAAATTGGTAACACTTATTTGACACTTGCGGTTGTGACACTTTTTATTTTACATTTTACATAAAATAAATAAATATCTATGTATTCCATTTTACATCTTTATACGACGCATACAAGCGGCTCAAATTGTTTTTAACAAGATTATTTTTTAACTCTTGTTTTGTTTCTATTTATTTACATTAAATATTAATTTATTTTGTTGTATAATCCACTTGTGTAATAATTATGTGACCTATTTGATTTAAAATGGATTCAGGATTTTTTTATACTTTGGCAACTATGTCAACTTCGATCTCTGACGTAGATAATGACGTGCAACGTTTGTAAATTAGATGGACTGTACTTTAAAATGTATATATGTCTGAATTGTCGATATAAATGAGGCAGATAAAGTTAAATTATTACAATAATTTTTTGTATTAGCAAGTAACAACACTAAAATTAAATTGATATAAGGTTGAATGCTCGAATAAATGAACTTTGATCAAATAAAAGGCAGATATCGAGCAGAGTTTTATTTGGCAAGATTTAATTAATAATACTGTGCTCGATATCTGCCTTTTATTTGATCAAAAAACTAAAATTGTGTAATTTATTAATATTTTGTATTTCGAGAACGATTTCCGAAGTGAAAATTGAAACGTCAAAATAAACATCTTTTAAACTAAAATTGTAGTTAATTCACAGTAAAATTAGTAAATTGTTTTAATATGCCAAAGAAAATAGATGTAGAACAATATTAAGGGGGTCCTATATAACTTTTAACAACATTTTTGTATAAATATCGGTTTTTATTAATTTTTTAACGCAATAAACTTCTTATTAATAAATACTCATAACTTATTTAGAGTGCTGATTGACGCAAGACCATATTTAATATTCATTAGGTTATCATTTTGAATTAACTATCTGCTTAAGTATATACTAATTATAACTAGAGATATAACAATATACGTTATTGATTAAAACACAATATTCCATTGGCCCTCTCTAAGCTCTACAAGTGGTTTGTACAATCATTTTCGATAGTCTTGCATTATCAATTCTCTGGACGTGTCCGTGCCATATCAGTTGTTTGTTTCTTTTCAATATTGTTATTAGTGTCCACTTCCATCCACCGTCTTATTTTGTCGATCCGAATTCTCTCTCAAAACCACTCCAGAATATGTATGCTTGTCAAAAGGCATTTCATTATTTTCTTATTAAATGTTCGTTACTTCGATTTCTATTGGCAGATATTTAGTTTTTTCAATATTTAATACCAATCCTCATTTTTTCTGTTCTTCTTATAATTTTCTTGTTATATATTCTAAATCATCCTTATTGTTCTTTGTAATGGACTGGTTATCATTGAAAACCTACAAAATATATAAGCATATCTCTCCAAAGTTGACTCCCCAATGTTATAGCCTTTAAATTGTCGGCATCTCACCTAACATTGGGTGGAATTAAAACACTCGCGTCCAATAGCAACTTAATTTACAAAATAATAACAATGTATCTTACAGAATAAAGAATGTATGAATGACTGAATATGAATTGTTATCAAAAATTGTCATTTTTTACATAATTAAAAAAATATTGATTATAAAACAGTCATAGACCCATTTAAAAGTTACCTTTTCTGAAATACGGCTGATTTTGAATCGACTGAATGTTTACCTAGCTGTATAGTCAAC